>NW_027195761.1:0-137410 GCF_038502225.1 Cherax quadricarinatus
CCATTGCTGTGTACACAGATGGCTCTAAGTCTTCTGACGGCGTAGGATTCGCAGCAGTGTTTCCGGACAGCGTCGTACAAGGGCATTTACTATCTTCAGCTAGTATTTTTACTGCTGAATTATATGCCATCCTTACAGCAATTATCCGTATTGCATCTATGCCTGTGTCATCATTTGTGGTTGTCTCAGACTCCCTTAGTGCTTTACAGGCTATACAAAAATTTGATACACCTCACCCCTTAGTCCTCCGTATCCAACTTTGGCTACGCCGCATCTTTACTAAGCATAAAGATATTGTTTTTTGTTGGGTCCCTGGTCATGTTGACGTACAGGGCAATGAACAGGCAGACACTGCTGCGCGGTCAGCAGTACATGACCTACCAGTTTCTTATAGAGGTATTCCATGTACGGACTATTTTGCTGTAATATCTTCCCACCTTCACACCCGTTGGCAACAACGTTGGTCTACTATGCTCGGCAACAAACTTCAGTCTATTAAACCGAGTATAGGTTACTGGCCGTCTTCTTATCACCAGTGTCGAGGTTGGGAGACTACTCTCTCCCGTCTTCGCATTGGCCATACTCGTCTTACTCATGGATATCTCATGGAGAGGCGTCTTGCTCCTCTCTGTGAGAATTGCCAAGCTCCATTATCAGTCAGCCACATTTTGTTGGACTGCCCACTTTATCAACGAGCACGCAGAATTTACCTCTGTCGTCGTCTTCGCCCCGCTGCTCTCTCTTTACCTTCCCTTCTCGCTGATGGACCCACCTTTCATCCGGACTCTCTCATTGACTTTTTGACAACGACTGACTTACTTCACAAATTCTGATACTTTCAGCCCTTTCTACTTGAATCTCTTGCTACCCTCTACCCCCGTACTATCCCCTGCCCCGCTGTTTTCTGTAACCTGCTGATCATCCCCCCTCCCTTCTGCCATCCAATTCCCTTGCTTCCTTCCCTACCCTGCAGCGCTGTATAGCCCTTGTGGCTTAGCGCTTCTTTTTGATTATAATAATAATAATAATTGACCGGGAGAGTTATTTGACTGCTAAAATAACTCAAAACATTCTTTGAACTATATGTACTGGTATGGGGTAATAACAGTTGCATGTTTCTGGTAGGAGAAGATTTTCCAAGGTGGTCTCAGTGGAAGTGTTATTTTCATATATTAGGTAACAGGTTGTGGTTATGGTAAGTGTTATGTGCATATTTTACATTCAACTTGTGTTATTTTATGTGCCTGTTGGAAAACTTTGTCCACTGATACTGTAAGAGGGAAGCAAGTGTTTAAGGATAAAATCTATGTCAGAAGATGAGTTCAGACTTTTCAGGCTTCAGGGAGGAAGATAATAATCCATCAGTAAACATGCCTGGTAACAGTAACCTTGAGGGATCACCTACTCCAGGTGATATGGAAATAGAGAGGATGAGACTTAAATAGCTGTGCTAGAGGCTGAAATGAAATTAATGAATGGAAGTTGCTTCATGGATTATTTAATATAAATTTGAACTATTGTACACCAGGATGCTTCATCTTTTGCAAGTATATTGCAACTCGATGAGCAATCACCCTCACATGATGAGTTCTGGAAATTTTGAATGACTGTAGGTAGTCATACAAAATAATGAGAGGTGACAAAATATAGATGCTCCTCACTTTATGATGGTTTCTTCTCTTCTTCTTGAAGGTTTGCCGGTGATGTCCTGGCCGAGTCTTCTCCAGGTGGTACCCAGAATACTAAAATGGTATAAAATACTGACAGGTTGGTCATGGACTGATTACATCACCTTCACATCTCTACTGCTTCTACGAACTTTTCTGTACTCAACTGAAGAAGCCTACTGTATAGGCAAAATGTTTCAGAATAAAGATACTTAACTGTTGCACGTGTGTCTTACTTACCAACCCGGAATACGATGGTTTGACCTACGATACTTCAACTTTGCAATGGTACTATCAAATTTTTTGTACTGTACATTTATTGATTGGATAAACTTGCATTCATTTATTTTTTCAATAGTGGTGTTGAGTTACAGTAATTACTTCATTTATTCAATGACAGTTATTTATTTACATATTTATCGTATATTCATATTAGACTTACAATTTTTTGAACTTACAATGAGTTCATCGGAACATAATCCCATTGTAAGCCAGGGAGCACCTGTACTCGTATATCTATTTGGAATGAAATCTGGTTAAATTTCACTACATAAGCACTGTATGATATATAATGGTTTAATTCTCAAAAGCATATACTGGTCTCCCTCAACATTTGCGTTTTCAACTTTCGTGGGCTTCACACATTCGCGAATTCCCAACCGCCAAATTCCCAGCCTCCAAATTCCCAGCCGCCAAATCATACTTAAGTTTCCCGCCGCCTGCAAGTCCCTACTACCCTCCCTCTGACCCCCGCAACTGGCAGCCAGCCCTCCCACCAGTGTGGTAAGTGTTTTGTTTGTTCATTATTTGCTATTAAACTACAGTATAAATAATGTAAACCCATTCATGACTGCATATTGGAATGGCTATTCAGACAGGTATCGGACGGTGACATCAAATGTTTACTCTTGAGCACAGCAAAGAATCAAACATTTCTGCTGCTGCTAATAATAACAATAGTAATAATAGTAATAATAATAATAATAATAATAATAATAATAATAAATACAATAGAATTGAAGAAGGAAATTGTACAAAAATACGAGGGAGTGGTTGAGGCATCGTCAGTGTGGCTTTGTTTATGCTGGAGTAAGCATTAGTCTCCCTGCTCTTCCAAACATTTCACAATAATTCACTGTGTTTGGTGCTTGTAGATTGAGTGTGACTGGAGTGGTATTATTATTATTATAATCAAGGGGGAAGCGCTAAACCCGGAGGATTATACAGCGCCTGGGGGGGGGGATATGTGGAAGGCATTCAGGCTTAATTCGGGGAACTGGAGCACAGATCCAATTCCCTAAATCAAGAGCCCCTCACCAACATCAAGGAACCTTCCTTGAGGGGACTGGAGTGGTAGAGGCAGTGGTTGAGGCAGTGGGTGAGGCAGCAGTTGAGGCAGCAGTTCGATTCAATTCAATTCAAATTCAAAGTTTATTCTCTATAAGGATTACAATGCTGAGCTTACAAAATTTGGTTATTGTGTGGTTTACATGTAGTAAAGTACTAATTACAGAGGGTGCCACTAGAACACCTAGCATGGCTAGGCATTTCAGGCAGACTTGGATTAATTCTTAAATTTAAAATATTACAAATTATGAGGTAAGTTGGTGTTATGGCTAAGTGACTAAATACTAGTTTGTGAGTTTAGCAATGTGAATGCTTTTGTTTTGGCACAATACATAGTTTCAGTATTGGAGTATCACAGGCCAACTTATGACTAGTTAAGATTCATTATTTTAAGACTGAGATTGATATTTCTGTTTATGGTCAAATGGGTGAGTGAGTGTAAGTGTGAACCACTAGGTGGTATTCGTGTAATTAGTTGACGGGGTGTATCAGGGAGATAAGATGTTTTCTAATGGTAGTTTTGAAGGTGATGAATGTGTCTGCAGTTCTAGAGTTTTCAGGTAGGGTGTTCCAGATTTTAGGGCCTTTGACATACATTGAATTTTTGTAAAGGTTTAGTCGGACACGGGGAATGTCATAGAAATGTTTGTGTCTGGTGTTATGCCTGTGGGTTCTGTTACAACTATCAAGAAAGCGTTTTAGGTCAAGGTTAATATTGGAATTTAAGGTCCCGTAGATGTAGATTGCACAGTAGTAAGTGTGGATGTACTGAACAGGGAGTAAGTTTAGATCTATGAAGAGTGGGGGGATGTGTTGCCAGGGATGGGATTTAGTGATTATTCTTAAAGCAGCTTTTGTTGGGTTATTATTGGCTTTAGGTGTGTTGCTGCAGTTGATCCCCAAGCACAAATAGCATAGGTGAGGTATGGATAAGTAAGTGAGTGGTATAGTGTGAGAAGGGTATTTTGCGGCACGTAGTATCATATCTTGGAGAGGATCCCAACCGTTTTGGATACTTTTTTGGTTATGTGTTGGATATGGGTGCTGAAATTCAGGTTGTTGTCGAGGTATAGGTCTAGGAATTTGCCCTCATTATGTCTGGCAATTAGAGTGTTGTCGATCTTAATGTTAATTTGCGCAAGTCCTGCTCTGCTACCAAACATAATATAGTAGGTTTTGTCAGTGTTAAGCATAAGTTTATTGGCTGTCATCCAAGTTGATATTTTGATCAGCTCCTCATTAACAATGGTGTTGAGGGTGGCAATATTAGGGTGAGAGATGACATTAGTCGTGTCGTCAGTAAAGAGAATTGGGTTCACGTGTTGGGATACGTTTGGAAGATCATTGATGTAAATGAGGAAGAGCAGGGGACCAAGGACACTTCCCTGCGGAACTCCAGTTTCAAGTGGCCGTGTTGTTGATGCTGTGTCTTTAATGGTGACATACTGATACCCATTAATAAGGTAAGATTTTAAATATGCAAGCATATGGCCTCTTATACCATAATGGTCAAGTTTGTGGAGTAGGATGGCGTGGTCTACTGTGTCAAAAGCTTTTCTTAGGTCAATAAAAATTCCTAGTGGATATTCCTTATTTTCCAATGCTGTGTAAAGCAGATCTAGCATTTTTATAATTGCATCATTACATAAGAACATAAGAAAGGAGGAACACTGCAGCAGGCCTGTTGGCCCATACTAGGCAAGTCCTTTACAATTAGTGCTTTTATTTTTCCTGAATCCAAATTGGCAGGGGTTGAGTATGTTTTGTGCCGTTATAAATGAAAATAGTCTCCTGTGCACGAGTTTCTCAAAGATTTTGGATAGCAATGGTAAGTTTGATATTGGCCTATAGTTGTTTAAATCTGTAGGGTCACCACCTTTATGTATTGGTGTAACCCTTGCCATCTTGAGTAGTTTCGGGAAGGTGCTAGTTTCAAGTGACTTGATAAAAAGTAATGAAATAGCATGCAAAAGGACATGGGCCACTCGCTTGTACAATAATGGTGGGGCATGAGAAAGATTCCCCGAGTTATTTTTAAGTGACTTTATAATCTCGGTGACTTCCGTGGGCTGAGTTGGAGCAAGATAGAAGGAATTTGGGAAATTCCCAGCTAGGTAGTCCCCGGCATGGGCACTGATACGTGAGATTTTATTGGCGAGATTAGATCCTATGGTTGAGAAGAAGTCATTTATCTTGTTAGCTGTGTCAGTTGAGGCAGTGGGTGAGGTAGTGGGTGAGGCAGTGGGTGAGGCAGCGGTTGAGACAGTGGTATTTAAAAACATATATGTTATTAATAATAATAATAATAATAATACACCTACCATCCGACTTACGACCGAGTTCGGTTCTGAGAAACCGGTCGTAAGTCGAAATGTTCGTAAGTCGAACTTTACTACTGAATATCAACAAAACATTTTTGTAATGACTTTATTTTATTGTTTTATTTTGGTATTTCATGTTTTACTTTACTTTTTATGCTGTTAGTACTGTATTTTATACTGTAAGGTTTAGGATAAACACTGTGTACAACACAAATAGTTGTTTTTTTCCCAGAAATTTGGCATAAAAAACACGGTCGTAAGTCGAGTGGTCGTAAGTCGAGTGGTCGTAAGTCGAGCAGTTCTTATGTCGGATGTTAGGTGTACATGTTATTAATAATAATACATGTTATTAATAATAATAATAATACATGTTATTAATAATACGTACTATTATTATTTATAACATATATGTTATTAAATGCCACTGCCTCAACTGCTCCCTCTACCATTGCCTCAACTGCTGCCTCACCCACTGCCTCACCCACTGCCTCACCCACTGCCTCACCCACTGCCTCACCCACTGCCTCACCCACTGCCTCACCCACTGCCTCTACCACTGCCTCTACCACTGCCTCTACCACTGCCTCAACCACAGCCTCAAACACTGCCTCTACCACTCCAGTCACACTCAATCTACAAGCACCAAACACAGTGAATTGTGAAATGTTTGGAAGAGAAGGGAGACTACTGCTCACTCCAGCATAAACAAAGCCACACTGGCTGACGATGCCTGAACCACTCTCATATTTTTGTGCAATTTCCTTCTTCAGTTCTATCGTATTTATTATTATTATTATTATTATTATTATTATTATTATTATTATTATTATTATTATTATTATTACTATTATTATTATTACCATTGTTATTATTAGCAGTAAGAGAAATGTTTGATTCTTTGCTGTGCTCAAGAGTAAACATATGATGTCACCGTCCAATACCTGTCCGAATAGCCATTCCAATATGCAGTCATGAATGGGTTTGCATTATTTATACTGTAGTTTAATAGCAAATAATGAACAAACAAAATACTTACCACACTGGTGGGAGGGCTGGCTGCCAGTTGCGGGTGTCAGAGGGAGGGTAGTAGGGACTCGCAGTGGTTGAGGAAGTGGTGGAAGCATTGGTGGAGGCATTGGTGGAGGCAGTGGTATATAATAACATACACATTATTAAACCATAACATGTATGTATTTAGTACAATTTACGACGTTTTCATGTATTTTATGATTGTTCATGGTTCAACAAGTTAAGGAAGCAGTATTGTATTATATTTCCCTACAATATATTGGGGCACCAAACATTCGCGATTTTTCAACATTCGCGAGGCTATTGATCCCCTAACCCTCGCGAATGTTGAGGGAGACCTGTACAGTAATACTATTTCTGCAAACACAAAAGACAAGTGTTATTCAAGATAAAAGTAAATTAGGAAATTTAATAAATTATGTTAGGAGCTTTTAAAATTAGTTCATTAAACTTTTTTTTTGTATGCTATTTTCATTCCTTTCAATAGACTTAATTGACAATTAGTACGAACACTGAAGAACTACCTTGTGTCCACGGTCACCTAGAGCCTCAGCAAGTGGCATGAAGAAATTCTTGTGGCTTGTAGTGGATACAGGTAGGAGCATAAGAATCTTGTACGACCTTTCTGGGGCAGCTAATTCTCCTGCCACTTGCCCCATCAGAGCAGCCAGCAATACATACATCATCGCTAACATCATGAACCACTGTGGGATATATTAATAATTAAAAAAAATAACTGTCAGTATTACTCACCTTTAGACATTTCACAAGAAAATTTTGTTACAAGACTGATTTGACTGCTGAGAACTCCATCTGATCTTTCAAAGTGTGAGTCATGAGAAAATTCCATAAAACTAAGCAGTAAATCTCTCAGTGATGTGCTTACTATCCCCTGATTAGAAGCTGAAATTCTCATTATTACCATCACAGCCATGTGTGTGGCAGATGATGGCACCGAGGAATACCCACCCACATATATTAGGGATGGGACAATACCAAAAATTTTGCCGATACCAATACTAAATTTTTAGCCGATATCGTTGCTTTTCCTGTAGTTTTAATTTTTTAAATTATAATGACTATTAATTATACAAGCGGATGCACACTGCACAATAGATATTACATAACACAGGAGGCTTAAATATTATATAACATAATTTCTCTAAGATAATGTCATTACTCATGACATATGTTGTGCTAGTGTGTGTTACTCACCTAATTGCACTCGCCTAATTGTGGTTCCAGGGGTCAAGACTAAGCTCCTGGCCCTGCCTCTTCACTCATCACTACTAGGTCCTCTCTCTCTCCCTCTGCTCCCTGAGCTTTGCCATACTTCATCTTAAAGCTATGCATGGTTCCTGCCTCCACTACATCACTTGCTAGACTATTCCACTTCCTGACAACTCTGACTGAAGAAACACTTCCTAAGATCCCTGTGACTCGTCTGATTCTTCAGCTTCCAATTGTGACCCCTTGTTTCTGTGTCCCCACTCTGGAACATCCTGTCTCTGTCCACCTTGTCTATTCCACGCAGTATTTTGTATGTCGTTATCATGTCTCTCCTGACCCTCCTGTCCTCCAATGTCGTCAGGCCGATTTCCCTCAACCTTTCTTCGTAGGACATTCCCCTGAGCTCCGGGACTAACCTTGTTGCAAACCTTTGCACTTTCTCTAATTTCTTGATGTGTTTGACCAGGTGTGGGTTCCAAACTGGGGCTGCATACTCTAGTATGGGTCAGACATACACAGTGTCTTGAACGATTCCTTACTAAGGTATCGGAACGTTATTCTCAGGTTTGCCAGGTGCCCATATGCTGCAGCAGTTATCTGGTTGATGTGTACTTCTGGAGACGTGCTCGGTGTTATGCTCACCCCAAGATCATTCTCCTTGAGTGAGGTTTACAGTCTTTGTCCACCTAGCCTATACTCTGTCTGCAGTCTTCTTTGCCCTTCCCCAATCTTCATGACTCTGCATTTGGCAGGGTTGAATTCGAGAAGTCAGTTGCAGGACCACGTGTCCAGCCTGTCCAGGTCTCTTTGAAGTCCTGCCTGATCCTCATCTGATTTAATTCTCCTCATTAACTTCACATCATCTGTGAACAGGGACACTTCTGAGTCTATCCTTTCCATCATGTCATTCACATATACGATAATAGCACTGGTCATAGGACTGACCTCTGTGGGACCCTGCTTGTCACAGGTGCCCACTATGATACCTCATCAAATGCCATGACTCATTGTTGCCTCCCTGTCAGGTATTCTCTAATCCATTGCAGTGCCCTTCCTGTTATACGTGCCTGATCCTCCAGCTTCTGTACTAATCTCTTGTGAGGAACTGTCAAAGGCCTTCCTGCAGTCCAGGAAAATGCAATCAACCCACCCCTCTCTCTTGTGTCTTACTTCTATTACTTTGTCATAAAACTCCAGAAGGTTTATGACACAGGATTTGCCTTCCATGAATCCGTGCTGGTTGTCATTTATAATCTTGTTCCATTCCAGGTGCTCCACCACTCTCCTCCTGATAATCTTCTCCATGACTCTGCATACTATACACGTCAGTGACACTGGTCTGTAGTTTAGTGCCTCCTTTCTGTCTCCTTTCTTAAAAATGGGGACTACATTTGCCCAGTTTCAAGGGATGTGTTGAAGATTGTGGTTAGTGGTGCACACAGCATCTCTGCTCCTTTTCTAAGGACCCACAAGAAGATGTTGTCCAGTCCCATCGCCTTTGAGGTATCAAGGTCACTTACCTTCTGCACCTCCTGCTCAGTTGTGTGTATGTCATCCAACACATGTTGGTATATTCCCTGTTGGTGTTCCCCTCTGTGCTGTCGTCCCAGAGCCCTTCCTATCTCTAGTGTAAATACTTCCTTGAATCTCATGTTGAGCTCCTTACATACCTCTTGATCGTTTCTTGCAAGTTCCCCACCTTCTTTCCTCAGCCTGATCACCTGGTCTTTGGTTGTTGTCTTCTTCCTAATGTGGCTATATAGCAGTTTCAGGTCAGACTTGATTTTTGATGCTATGTTGTTTTCGTACTGTCACTGGGCCTCCCTCCTAATCTGTGCATACTCGTTTCTGGCTCTTCGACTAATCTCCTTATTTTCCAGGGTTCTTTGCCTTCTGTACTTTTTCCATTCTCTAGTGCACTTAGTTTTTGTCTCTCTACACCTTCGGGTTTGTGTGTGTGTGTGTGTGTGTGTGTGTGTGTGTGTGTGTGTGTGTGTGTGTGTGTGTGTGTGTGTGTACTCACCTATGTGTGTGTGTGTGTGTGTGTGTGCGTGCGTATGTGTGTGTGTGTACGCACGCGCGCATGTGTGTAATCACCTATATGTTGTTGCAGGGTTTGAGTCTCAGCTCCTGGCCCCACTTCTTCACTGACCACTACTGGGTCCTCTCTCTCCCTGCTCCATACCTCATCTTAAAACTATGTATGGTTCCTACCTCCACTACATCACTTGCCAGACTATTCCACTTCTTGACAATTCTATGGCTGAAGAAATACTTCCTAACATCCCTCTGACTCATCGTAATCTTCAACTTCCAATTGTGACCCCTTGTTTCTGTGTCCCATCTCTTGAACATCCTGTCTCTGTCCACCTTATCTATTCCTCACAGTATTTTGTATGTCATTATCATGTCTCCCCTAACCCTCCTGTCCTCCAGTGATGACAGGCCGATTTCGCTTAACCTTTCATTGTAGGACATTCCCTTTAGCTCTGGAACTAGCCTTGTTGCAAACCTTTGCACTTTCTCTAATCTCCTGACGTGCTTGACCAGGTGTGGGTTCCAAACTGGTGCTGCATACTCCAGTATGGGCCTGATGTACATGTGTAAAGAGTCTTGAACAATTCCTTACTGAGGTATCAGAACACTATTCTCAGGTTTGCCTGTGTATATGTATGTGTGTGTGTGTGTGTGTCAATGAGTGCATGGCCAATTAACAAGAACTCATTTAAAATTAAGCTCTTTCTAAAACTCTCTCTTATCTGTTTAACCCTTTCGGAGTTTCGGACGTACTAGTACGGCTTACATGCAGGGGTTTTTAACGTACTAGTACGCATACATTCTAGCGCCGTCAAACCTCGCGGGAAAAGGCTGGTAGGTCTAGATGTGAGAGAATGGGTCTGTGTGGTGGGTGTGTGTGGTAGAAAAAAATCTGGGACCCAGTGGTACATTGTGGGAACACCATCTTAGTAAACAATGCCCATCATGCCTTGCGGTAAGAAGTTCCTCACTCCTCGGCGAATTGGGACACTTATGTTCCCCAGTGACAGTTCTAATACAGATGGAAGTGCCAGTGAAGATGAGTTTCAAGGTTTTGGTGAGGGTTGGCCAAAACTAATGAGTATAATATCGGTAATAGTGAGGAAAACCCAGACGACCCTCAGCCTTCCACCTCTGGTGCTGGGCCATCTTGTTCACGTTCAGTTGTACCAGAATCAAAGAGGAAACTCCTATTTTCCCAAATCCCAGACTCAGATGTGAGCATTTGTGATGACAGTGATAGTGATTATGAACTACAAGCTCTTCAAACTAGTTCCAGTAGTGATAGTGAAGTGCAATATTCCCCCAGTGAAGCGTCATTATATACAACGATGTATGCGCTCTGGTAGTATGACATATGCTATTCCAAGGAGAAGGAGTACATCTCGGAGTACATCCCGTGGCTGTACAACAGGAACTGACAGTGAAAATGACGATGATACTGTTGCAATTGGGATGGAAAATGTGCATGGTGGTGGTGCCAGGCGTGAGGCACCAGCAGTGGGCCATGATGCCACCCATGCCACTGCCACCCACGCTGCTGCCACCCATGCTGCTGCCTCAGCTGATCTACAACAAAGGCCACCATCCCCCACTCACCCACCACACCAGCCTCCATAACCACAACCTCCACAACCACAACCTCCACAACCACAACCACCTTTCATTGTCCAGTACCCACCAGCAGACCGCACCTGGGATTGGCAGGAAGCTGTCAGTTTTGTTCCAAATCCCCACCAGTTTAATGACAGCCAAAGTGAAATACGGTCATGTTGTACACTGGGAAACAATGCCACTGAACTGGAATGTTTCGAATTATTCTTTGACGAACCCCTGATGGAAAGTATTGTCATGGAAAGCAACACATACTACGAGTACACCATGGCAAACACAATACTTTCACCAAAATCATGTCTACACCAGTGGAAGGAGACAACTGTGGCTGAGATGTATCTTTTCTTTGCCACAATAATGTTTATGCCACATGTGTATAAGCACAGAGTGAAATCATACTGGTCAACAGACCGCCTGATTGCAACCCCAGGTTTCAGTGATATAATGCCAGTGAATCGATTTGTGCTAATGTTCCGTATGCTTCACTTCTCAGACAAAACCAGGCCTGACAGAAACGACAGGTTATATAAGATTAGGCATGTGTTTGTGTATCTGAAAGAGAAATTCAATTTGTATTTTTAGCCCTTCAGGAAGCTTGTAATTGATGAGTCTTTGGTTCTGTTCAAAGGAAGACTCTCTTTCAAGCAGTACATACCAAGCAAGAGGAAACACTTTGGTATAAAGTTGTTTGTGCTTTGTGATTGTTACAGTGGTCTGGTATTGGATATTATTGTGTACACTGGAAGTTATACATTGCAAAATACCAGGAAGTTATTGGGCATCTCTGGTGATGTGGTTAGAACAATGATGGAACCATATCTTGGTAAGGGGCATATATTATATACAGATAACTGGTACACAAGCCCCACACTCAGCGATTTTTTGCGAGTGAACATGACAGATGTGTGTGCCACGGTCCGTGCAAATCGGAAACATATGCCCAGGTTTGACACTGGCACTCATAGAGGTGAGGTGCAGGTGTTTGCTGCCAATGACATCATGGCATTTCGGTGGCATGACAAACGAGATGTCACACTGTTGTCATCAGTTCACCCTAATGAAATGGTAGACACTGGCAGGCAGCATAGAGAGAGCAATGAACCCATTCTAAAACCTGCAGCTGTGACTGAGTACACCTTCAATATGCATTCAGTGGACAAATGTGACATGCAGATTGGGTTTGCTGATTGTGTTCGCAAGAGTTATAAATGGTACATAAAACTCTTTTCCATCTTCTGGACATTTCCATGCTGAATGCTTGTAATATGTATAAGATGAGGACCAGCAACAAACCACCATACGGCGAATTCTGTTTGCCTGTCATCAGACAAATAGTATTCAAGTACCAAGGAACAACACCTGCAATAGACTGCCCACCAAATTTTCAACAAGTTCCTTCTCGTTTGAAGCATGGTGATCACTTCCTGGTAAAACTGCCTGCTACTGCTTTCAAGAAAAAGGCTCAGAAGAGGAGTTACATCTGTGCACATACCAAAAAAATGCCCACAACAACGCAGACACTCATTTTATGTGTGAGGAATGTAAAACACCACTGTGCATGACACCATGTTTCAAAGAGTTCCACAGGCTGCAGAACTTCTAGAAACATTCCCTGTGACTGTATATGTGCATATAAAATATAGAAAAATAGTAATAAACAACATTTCATATCGTTTGTTTGTGTAAATATTTTCTGTAAACAAAGCAATGACAACAGTTTTTATGCTGTTATTGTGTAGTATTGAAAAAGAAATAACTTACAAAATACTGATCATATTGGTCTCAAAGGCCATAAAAGTTAATTGGAAAAAGAAAAATTAAAAAATAATAGAAAATAGTACATAAAAACATAAATAAAATAATACCGGGTGACGGCAGTCGGCGATGTTGCCAATCATTGTGCCCCTTTTTTGTCAACTTCACGCCTTTATATCTCGGTAAGTATTAATGGTAAAAAATTTTTGTTTAGCCTATAATTTTTAGGAAAAAAAAAAAAAATTTTCATAAGAAAAAATAACTTTTTTTTTTTTTTAAATTTGGCCGACCCTGAGAACAAGTCTCTGAGAGGACCTGTCGACCCCCAAAGGGTTACAGATATAATTTTTCATTTATGTTAATGTAAAAAATAATAATTTTGTATCAAAAGAACCTTAGAAAACTTACCTAACCTTATAATAACAAGCGCAATTTAATTTAGCCTAATCCAACTAATTATATTTTTGATAAGTTTACAATAATTTAATAATAAACAAACACAATGAAATATCTTTCTTTAGGTTCATAAAAACTTTTGCAAAATTATTGAATTAAAAAATTTTTGCCTGCCTTATTTGGCAAGACGAGCATTGCTATTTAAGCCAAATTTATAAGGTTTAGCTATTCGGAATGACATACAGTAGACTGTTATTTAACACGGTAGTTACGTTCCTGAAAACACCGTGTTAGGTAAAACCGTGTTAGATGAACTGAAGAACTTATGGGAAAAATAGGGTTACGTTCCTGAGAGCTCCAAAAAAGCCAAACAACTTTTTTTTCAGGGCCCCCACATCTTACAAAAATAAAAGTGAATTGGTAATTGTAGTTCATTGTTGTGATGAATTATGTTGTTTTTACTGCTTAAGACTACAAATGTAACAGAAATCATATTATTTCTTACCTTAAATTGTGGGTGCTGGTGTTTGTGGATGACTGTGAAGAGAGTGGAGAGTTATGCTGTGGCCCTACTGGTTTGAGGTGGATGGTAGAGGTTCTGGTACTGAAGTTGATGGTTGTACTGGAGTGTCTAACTTTGTCATTCAGTCAGTCAAGACATTCAGTAAGTCAGTCAAGTCATTCAGTAAGTCAGTCAAGTCATTCAGTAAGTCAGTCAAGTCATTCAGTATGTCAGTCAAGTAATTCAGTAAGTCATTCAAGATATTCAGTAAGTCATTCAAGTCATTCAGTAAGTCAGTCAAGACATTCAGTAAGTCAGTCAAGTCATTCAGTAAGTCAGTCAAGTCATTCAGTCAGTCAAGTCATCCAATAAGTCTGTCAAGTCATTCAGTAAGTCAGTCAAGTCATTCAGTAAGTCAGTCAAGTCATTCAGTAAGTCAGTCAAGTCATTCAGTAAGCAGCCAGTTAGTCACTATGTCAGTCAGTCACACAAACTTATGTTTACCTTGTTTTGTGTGTACAAAGTAACACTTCATTATGGCCACAGGATGTCTTGTCTAATATCTTTGTTTCCTTCGTTAATTCTAAGACTTCAATGTTTACACCTTTTCTTGCTACTATGAGCAACATTGGTATGCTTACTGGTTGTCGTGATTGCTTGGTAGATACAAGATATAGCAATTAAAAGATCAAAACACAATTCAAAATCACAGGCTTGTAGCAGAGAAGTCAGACTGGACACATATGAAGTACGAATGCTTTGATGGTGGGGTGGTGTCAGGGGGTGGCTGGGAAGGGCGGGAAGTCTCCACAGCTGAACCACAACAAAGCAGCCACTTGAGGAAAAGGGAAGTTTTTTTTTACCTTCCCACAAACTGAACCGTGTTAAATTCATAATAAGACGTATTACGTATTTATGAAAAAATTTCCCTCTTTTCTACATACTCTAACTTGAGCCTCACTATCCTCATAAAAACTCTTCACTGCTTTCAGTAACCTACCTCCTACACCATACACTTGCAACATCTGCCACATTGCCCCCCTATCCACCCTGTCATACGCCTTTTCCAAATCCATAAATGCCACAAAGACCTCTTTAGCCTTATCTAAATACTGTTCACTTATATGTTTCACTGTAAACACCTGGTCCACACACCCCCTGCCTTTCCTAAAGCCTCCTTGTTCATCTGCTATCCTATTCTCCGTCTTACTCTTAATTCTTTCAATTATAACTCTACCATACACTTTACCAGGTACACTCAACAGACTTATCCCCCTATAATTTTTGCACTCTCTTTTATCCCCTTTGCCTTTATACAAAGGAACTATGCATGCTCTCTGCCAATCCCTAGGTACCTTACCCTCTTCCATACATTTATTAAATAATTGCACCAACCACTCCAAAACTATATCCCCACCTGCTTTTAACATTTCTATCTTTATCCCATCAATCCCGGCTGCCTTACCCCCTTTCATTTTACCTACTGCCTCACGAACTTCCCCCACACTCACAACTGGCTCTTCCTCACTCCTACAAGATGGCAAGGAGGAATAACATCTTGTAGGAGTGAGGAAGAGCCAGTTGTGAGTGTGGGGGAAGTTCGTGAGGCAGTAGGTAAAATGAAAGGGGGTAAGGCAGCCGGGATTGATGGGATAAAGATAGAAATGTTAAAAGCAGGTGGGGATATAGTTTTGGAGTGGTTGGTGCAATTATTTAATAAATGTATGGAAGAGGGTAAGGTACCTAGGGATTGGCAGAGAGCATGCATAGTTCCTTTGTATAAAGGCAAAGGGGATAAAAGAGAGTGCAAAAATTATAGGGGGATAAGTCTGTCGAGTGTACCTGGTAAAGTGTATGGTAGAGTTATAATTGAAAGAATTAAGAGTAAGACGGAGAATAGGATAGCAGATGAACAAGGAGGCTTTAGGAAAGGTAGGGGGTGTGTGGACCAGGTGTTTACAGTGAAACATATAAGTGAACAGTATTTAGATAAGGCTAAAGAGGTCTTTGTGGCATTTATGGATTTGGAAAAGGCGTATGACAGGGTGGATAGGGGGGCAATGTGGCAGATGTTGCAAGTGTATGGTGTAGGAGGTAGGTTACTGAAAGCAGTGAAGAGTTTTTACGAGGATAGTGAGGCTCAAGTTAGAGTATGTAGGAAAGAGGGAAAAATTTTCCCAGTAAAAGTAGGCCTTAGACAAGGATGTGTGATGTCACCGTGGTTGTTTAATATATTTATAGATGGGGTTGTAAGAGAAGTAAATGCGAGGGTCTTGGCAAGAGGCGTGGAGTTAAAAGATAAAGAATCACACACAAAGTGGGAGTTGTCACAGCTGCTCTTTGCTGATGACACTGTGCTCTTGGGAGATTCTGAAGAGAACCTGCAGAGATTGGTGGATGAATTTGGTAGGGTGTGCAAAAGAAGAAAATTAAAGGTGAATACAGGAAAGAGTAAGGTTATGAGGATAACAAAAAGATTAGGTGATGAAAGATTGAATATCAGATTGGAGGGAGAGAGTATGGAGGAGGTGAACGTATTCAGATATTTGGGAGTGGACGTGTCAGCGGATGGGTCTATGAAAGATGAGGTGAATCATAGAATTGATGAGGGAAAAAGAGTGAGTGGTGCACTTAGGAGTCTGTGGAGACAAAGAACTTTGTCCTTGGAGGCAAAGAGGGGAATGTATGAGAGTATAGTTTTACCAACGCTCTTATATGGGTGTGAAGCATGGGTGATGAATGTTGCAGCGAGGAGAAGGCTGGAGGCAGTGGAGATGTCATGTCTGAGGGCAATGTGTGGTGTGAATATAATGCAGAGAATTCGTAGTTTGGAAGTTAGGAGGAGGTGCGATATTACCAAAACTGTTGTCCAGAGGGCTGAGGAAGGGTTGTTGAGGTGGTTCGGACATGTAGAGAGAATGGAGCGAAACAGAATAACTTCAAGAGTGTATCAGTCTGTAGTGGAAGGAAGGCGGGGTAGGGGTCGGCCTAGGAAGGGTTGGAGGGAGGGGGTAAAGGAGGTTTTGTGTGCGAGGGGCTTGGACTTCCAGCAGGCATGCGTGAGCGTGTTTGATAGGAGTAAATGGAGACAAATGGTTTTTAATACTTGACGTGCTGTTGGAGTGTGAGCAAAGTAACATTTATGAAGGGATTCAGGGAAACCGGCAGGCCGGACTTGAGTCCTGGAGATGGGAAGTACAGTGCCTGCACTCTGAAGGAGGGGTGTTAATGTTGCAGTTTAAAAACTGTAGTGTAAAGGACCCTTCTGGCAAGACAGTGATGGAGTGAATGATGGTGAAAGTTTTTCTTTTTCGGGCCACCCTGCCTTGGTGGGAATCGGCCAGTGTGATAATAAAAAAAAATAAAGACGTATTACATAAAATTGTGCCGCAACTGTTCAATCGTGCTATACTCAAATCGTGCAAAATAAACTCGTGCTAAATAACAGTCTACTGTATGTATGTATGTATGTATGTATGTATGTATATATATATATATATATATATATATATATATATATATATATATATATATATATATACATACATATATATATATATATATATATATATATACTTTTCTTTTTCTGTCTCATAAACACGCTAGATAACAGGGATATCTTGCTTCTCCTACTTACACTTTGTAATAAAGTTGGTAGAATTACCGACAATATGTAAAGTAAAAGGACACAAGTGCTCCTGGAGAGCAAAACGTTGCCACAATAAATGTCACATTAGTTGCACTTGTGTCCTTTTACTTTACATACTTACACTTTGGTCACACTTCACAGACACGCACATGCATATATATATATACATACATCTAGGTTTTTCTCCTTTTTCTAAATAGCTCTTGTTCTTTTTTTATTTCTTCTATTGTCCATGGGGAAGTGGAAAAGAATCTTTCCTCCGTAAGCCATGCATGTCGTATGAGGCGACTAAAATGCCGGGAGCAATGGGCTAGTAACCCCTTCTCCTGTATACATTTACTAAAAAAGAGAAGAAGAAAAACTTTATAAAACTGGGATGCTTAAATGTGCGTGGATGTAGTGCGGATGACAAGAAACAGATGATTGCTGATGTTATGAATGAAAAGAAGTTGGATGTCCTGGCTCTAAGCGAAACAAAGCTGAAGGGGGTAGGAGAGTTTCAGTGGGGGGAAATAAATGGGATTAAATCTGGAGTATCTGAGAGAGTTAGAGCAAAGGAAGGGGTAGCAGTAATGTTAAATGATCAGTTATGGAAGGAGAAAAGAGAATATGAATGTGTAAATTCAAGAATTATGTGGATTAAAGTAAAGGTTGGATGCGAGAAGTGGGTCATAATAAGCGTGTATGCACCTGGAGAAGAGAGGAATGCAGAGGAGAGAGAGAGATTTTGGGAGATGTTAAGTGAATGTATAGGAGCCTTTGAACCAAGTGAGAGAGTAATTGTGGTAGGGGACCTGAATGCTAAAGTAGGAGAAACTTTTAGAGAGGGTGTGGTAGGTAAGTTTGGGGTGCCAGGTGTAAATGATAATGGGAGCCCTTTGATTGAACTTTGTATAGAAAGGGGTTTAGTTATAGGTAATACATATTTTAAGAAAAAGAGGAAAAATAAGTATACACGATATGATGTAGGGCGAAATGACAGTAGTTTGTTGGATTATGTATTGGTAGATAAAAGACTGTTGAGTAGACTTCAGGATGTACATGTTTATAGAGGGGCCACAGATATATCAGATCACTTTCTAGTTGTAGCTACACTGAGAGTAAAAGGTAGATGGGATACAATAATAGAAGCATCAGGG
Source organism: Cherax quadricarinatus (assembly GCF_038502225.1). Taxonomy (NCBI): domain Eukaryota; kingdom Metazoa; phylum Arthropoda; class Malacostraca; order Decapoda; family Parastacidae; genus Cherax; species Cherax quadricarinatus. The sequence goes on from NW_027195761.1 coordinate 18,687, forward strand.
AAGAGAGAGGTGAAGGTTTATAAACTAAAAGAGGAGGCAGTTAGGGTAAGATATAAACAGCTATTGGAGGATAGATGGGCTAATGAGAGCATAGGCAATGGGGTCGAAGAGGTATGGGGTAGGTTTAAAAATGTAGTGTTAGAGTGTTCAGCAGAAGTTTGTGGTTACAGGAAAGTGGGTGCAGGAGGGAAGAGGAGCGATTGGTGGAATGATGATGTAAAGAGAGTAGTAAGGGAGAAAAAGTTAGCATATGAGAAGTTTTTACAAAGTAGAAGTGATGCAAGGAGGGAAGAGTATATAGAGAAAAAGAGAGAGGTTAAGAGAGTGGTGAAGCAATGTAAAAAGAGAGCAAATGAGAGAGTGGGTGAGATGTTATCAACAAATTTTGTTGAAAATAAGAAAAGTTTTGGAGTGAGATTAACAAGTTAAGAAAGCCTAGAGAACAAATGGATTTGTCAGTTAAAAATAGGAGAGGAGAGTTATTAAATGGAGAGTTAGAGGTATTGGGAAGATGGAGGGAATATTTTGAGGAATTGTTAAATGTTGATGAAGATAGGGAAGCTGTGATTTCGTGTATAGGGCAAGGAGGAATAACATCTTGTAGGAGTGAGGAAGAGCCAGTTGTGAGTGTGGGGGAAGTTCGTGAGGCAGTAGGTAAAATGAAAGGGGGTAAGGCAGCCGGGATTGATGGGATAAAGATAGAAATGTTAAAAGCAGGTGGGGATATAGTTTTGGAGTGGTTGGTGCAATTACAGTGGACCCCCGCATAACGATCACCTCCGAATGCGACCAATTATGTAAGTGTATTTATGTAAGTGCGTTTGTACGTGTATGTTTGGGGGTCTGAAATGGACTAATCTACTTCACAATATTCCTTATGGGAAAAAATTCGGTCAGTACTGGCACCTGAACATACTACTGGAATGAAAAAAGTTCGTTAACCGGGGGTCCACTGTATTTAATAAATGTATGGAAGAGGGTAAGGTACCTAGGGATTGGCAGAGAGCATGCATAGTTCCTTTGTATAAAGGCAAAGGGGATAAAAGAGAGTGCAAAAATTATAGGGGGATAAGTCTGTCGAGTGTACCTGGTAAAGTGTATGGTAGAGTTATAATTGAAAGAATTAAGAGTAAGACGGAGAATAGGATAGCAGATGAACAAGGAGGCTTTAGGAAAGGTAGGGGGTGTGTGGACCAGGTGTTTACAGTGAAACATATAAGTGAACAGTATTTAGATAAGGCTAAAGAGGTCTTTGTGGCATTTATGGATTTGGAAAAGGCGTATGACAGGGTGGATAGGGGGGCAATGTGGCAGATGTTGCAAGTGTATGGTGTAGGAGGTAGGTTACTGAAAGCAGTGAAGAGTTTTTACGAGGATAGTGAGGCTCAAGTTAGAGTATGTAGGAAAGAGGGAAAAATTTTCCCAGTAAAAGTAGGCCTTAGACAAGGATGTGTGATGTCACCGTGGTTGTTTAATATATTTATAGATGGGGTTGAAAGAGAAGTAAATGCGAGGGTCTTGGCAAGAGGCGTGGAGTTAAAAGATAAAGAATCACACACAAAGTGGGAGTTGTCACAGCTGCTCTTTGCTGATGACACTGTGCTCTTGGGAGATTCTGAAGAGAAGCTGCAGAGATTGGTGGATGAATTTGGTAGGGTGTGCAAAAGAAGAAAATTAAAGGTGAATACAGGAAAGAGTAAGGTTATGAGGATAACAGAAAGATTAGGTGATGAAAGATTGAATATCAGATTGGAGGGAGAGAGTATGGAGGAGGTGAACGTATTCAGATATTTGGGAGTGGACGTGTCAGCGGATGGGTCTATGAAAGATGAGGTGAATCATAGAATTTATGAGGGAAAAAGAGTGAGTGGTGCACTTAGGAGTCTGTGGAGACAAAGAACTTTGTCCTTGGAGGCAAAGAGGGGAATGTATGAGAGTATAGTTTTACCAACGCTCTTATATGGGTGTGAAGCGTGGGTGATGAATGTTGCAGTGAGGAGAAGGCTGGAGGCAGTGGAGATGTCATGTCTGAGGGCAATGTGTGGTGTGAATATAATGCAGAGAATTCGTAGTTTGGAAGTTAGGAGGAGGTGCGGGATTACCAAAACTGTTGTCCAGAGGGCTGAGGAAGGGTTGTTGAGGTGGTTCGGACATGTAGAGAGAATGGAGCGAAACAGAATGACTTCAAGAGTGTATCAGTCTGTAGTGGAAGGAAGGCGGGGTAGGGGTCGGCCTAGGAAGGGTTGGAGGGAGGGGGTAAAGGAGGTTTTGTGTGCGAGGGGCTTGGACTTCCAGCAGGCATGCGTGAGCGTGTTTGATAGGAGTGAATGGAGACAAATGGTTTTTAATACTTGACGTGCTGTTGGAGTGTGAGCAAGGTAACATTTATGAAGGGATTCAGGGAAACCGGCAGGCCGGACTTGAGTCCTGGAGATGGGAAGTACAGTGTCTACACTCTGAAGGAGGGGTGTTAATGTTGCAGTTTAAAAACTGTAGTGTAAAGCACCCTTCTGGCAAGACAGTGATGGAGCGAATGATGGTGAAAGTTTTTCTTTTTCGGGCCACCCTGCCTTGGTGGGAATCGGCCGGTGTGATAATAAAAAAAAAATATAGTTTTGGAGTGGTTGGTGCTATTATTTGATAAATGTATGGAAGAGGGTAAGATACCTAGGGATTGGCAGAGAGCATGCATAGTTCCTTTGTATAAAGGCAAAGGGGATAAAACAGAGTGCAAAAATTATAGGGAAATAGGTCTGTTGAGTTCTAGGTAGTAGGTTGGTAGACAGCAGCTGCCCAGGGAGGTACTACCGTCCTGCCAAGTGAGTGTAAAATGGAAGCCTGTAAATGTTTTACACGATGGTAGGATTGCTGGCGTCTTTTTTTTCTGTCTTGTACACATGCAAGATTTCAGGTATGTCTTGCTGCTTCTACTTACACTTAGGTCACACTACACATACATGTACAAGCATATATATACACATCCCTCTGGGCTTTCTTCTATTTTCTTTCTAGTTCTTGTTCTTGTTTATTTCCTCTTACCTCCATGGGGAAGTGGAACAGAATTCTTCCTCCGTAAGTCATGCGTGTCGTAAGAGGCGACTAAAATGCCAGGAGCACGGGGCTAGTAACCCCTTCTCCTGTATATATTACTAAATGTAAAAGGAGAAACTTTCGTTTTTCCTTTTGGGCCACCCCGCCTCGGTGGGATATGGCTAGTGTGTTGAAAGAAATATATATATATATATATATATATATATATATATATATAGTGGACCCTCGTTTTTCGTAAGGCTCGAAAGTTGTAATTTTCGGAAATCTTAAAGTTTTTTCATCAAAACATTGACTCACGAATCATAGTTTGACTCACAAATAGTTGCTTGTCTGGGATGCATACACACAGCCCCAAGCTGCCTCACACTCCATTCCCAGCCAGTGTGTCATTGTTTATTAGTGAGCGAGGATGGTCCCACAAGTTCATACATTTCATAATATTCTATTCGTTTTAGTGCCTGTAATTGCTAAATAAGTCACCATGGCTCCAAAGCTTCTAGTGCCAGCCCTTTGGTAAAGAATGTGAGAAACACATATAATTTAAGAAAAATAATAACAATAATAATAATAATAATATGTATTATTATTATAATTTAATAATATAATACTATAATAATATAATATAGTAATAATATAATAATACAGTGGTACCTCGGGATACAAACTTAAGTCATTCCAGAAGGCTGCTCGAGTGCTGATACCGAAGGAATTTGTTCTCATAAGGACTAATGTAAATTAGATTAATCCATTTCAGACCCCAAAAATACACTTACAAAAGCATTTACGTTAATACACTTACATAACTGTTCGAGTTGGGAGCTGTTCATATCCCAAGGCACCACTGTACACCTAATAATAATAATATAATAATAATGTACTACAATAATAATTATAATAATAGATGGCTTTGAAAGGCCGTCACCAAATGGCAGTGAGTACCACAACAATGTGGGAGCGGTTATAGCCGCCTCCACTTGTCACATAATGACATTTTATTCAGTCTAGAGTATATATCAGGTTTCTATGTTATTTATATTGTTTATCATGTCATATTAGATTAATTATGATAGATAAATAAGCCATAGAGTTGATATTAGCATCATATTGAAGGAGTATTTTGTCTTGTATCCAAACAATAAACTCTCCTCTGCCACTGGCAAAACTACGTAGCCACATATGTAATGGCATATTTTATTCATTCTAGAGTATATATCAGGTTTCTATGTTCTTTATATCGTTTATTATGTCATATGAGATCAATTGTAAAAAATAAATAAGCTGTAGAGTTGATATTAGCATTATATTGAATTGTATTTTATCTGCCTCTGAGATCAGGAATTCCGCCGGAACAGATTAAAGGCTTTTCAATTAATTTAAATGAGAAAAATTAACTCAGCATACGAACAAATCAGGATATGAACAAGGTCATGGAAAGGATTAACCCTTAAATGGTCCAAAGAGATTGACGTTCAAATTCATAGTGCTACAAAAGTAGATCTACTTTTTTTACATGTTTTCAAATATAACAAAAAAAAAATGTAGATAAAAGTTTTTTTACACGTTTTCTAATGTAAAACAAAAAAGAAGATCTACATTTTTTTACATATGTACTTTCAGATGTTGAAAAAACGTATATATACGTTTGGACCATTTAAGGGTTAAGTTCATAAGCCAAGGTTCCACTGTATATGAAATGAAAATGAAAATGTTTCTTTCCTTGTAAAGCTTACAATGTGTGGTTTACATGTTATAAAATATTAATTACAAAGAAGGCTACTAGCATGCCTAGGCATTTCAGGCAGACTAATACTAATTCTTACTCTATATTGATATAGGTTATGGAGCAGTACATTTGAACATACATTAATTAGATACAGTGGACCCTCAACCAGCGATATTAATCCGTTCCTGAGAGCTCATCGTTAATTGAAATAATCGTTAGTCAAGTTAATTTTCCCCATAAGAAATAATGGAAATCAAATTAATCCGTGCAAGACACCCCAAAGTATTGAAAAAAAAAAAATTTACCACATGAAATATTAATTTTAATACACACAAACTGAAGAAGACATGCACAGTTACATGACACTTACCTTTATTGAAGATTGGTGATGATTGATGGGATGGGAGGAGGGGAGACTGTTGATCTTCTTAGTGTTTAGAAGGGGAATCCCCTTCCATTAGCACTTGAGGTGTCAAGTCTTTTTCTGGGGTTACTTCCCTTGTTCTTTTAATGCCACTAGGACCAGCTTGAGAGTCACTGGACTTCTGTCGCACAACATATCTGTCCATAGATACCTGTACTTCTCGTTCCTTTATGACTTTCCTAAAGTGGTTCACAACATTGTCAGTGTACAGGTTGCCAACACGGCTTGCAGTAGCTGCGTCAGGGTGATTTTCATCAAAAAAGGTTTGCACTTCAAGCCACTTTGCACACATTTCCTTAATCTTAGAAGTAGGCAACTTCTTCAATTTCTCTATCCCCTCCTCCGAAGCAGTTTCCTCAGGTCTGCCCTCTTGCTGTTCAAGATGATTTAGCAGCTCATCAGTGGTTAGTTCTTCATTGTCCTCCTCCACCAGCTCTTCCACATCCTCCCCACTAACTTCCAACCCCAAGGACTTCCCCAATGCCACAACTGATTCCTCAACTGGCATAGGATTCTCAGGGTTAGCCTCAAACCCTTCAAAATCACTTTTGTCTACACATTCTGGCCACAGTTTTTTCCAAGCAGAGTTCAAGGTCCTCTTAGTCACTTCCTCCCAAGCCTTACCTATAATGTTTACACAATTGAGGATGGTAAAATGATCTTTCCAAAACTCTCTTAGAGTCAGTTGAGTTTCTGAGGTCACTACAAAGCACCTTTCAAACATAGCTTTTGTGTACAGTTTCTTGAAGTTGGACCCCTCAAGGAAGGTTCCTTGATGTTGGTGAGGGGCTCTTGATTTAGGGAATTGGATCTGTGCTCCAGTTCCCCGAATTAAGCCTGAATGCCTTCCACATCCCCCCCAGGCGCTGTATAATCCTCCGGGTTTAGCGCTTCCCCCTTGATTATAATAATAATAATCTTGAAGTTGGAAATGACCTGCTGGTCCATGGGCTGCAGGAGAGGAGTGGTATTAGGAGGCAAAAACTTCACATTAATGAAGCTCATGTCCCTAGAAAGTCACTCTGCCAAGTCTGAAGGATGACCAGGAGCATTGTCTAATACCAGGATGCACTTAAGGTCTAATTTCTTTTCAGTTAGGTAATTTTTCACATTGGGGGCAAATGCATGGTGTAACCAGACATAGAAAAAGTCCCTAGTGACCCATGCCTTACTGTTTGCCCTCCACAGCACACACAAATTAGCCTTGACAACATTGTTTTTCCTGAACACTCTGGGAGTTTCAGAGTGACACACCAATAAAGGCTTCACTTTGCAATCACCACTACCATTGGCACACATCAACAGAGTAAGCCTGTCTTTCATAGGCTTATGTCCTGGGAGTGCCTTTTCCTCCTGAGTAATGTACGTCCTGCTTGGCATTTTCTTCCAAAACAGGCCTGTTTTGTCACAATTAAACACTTGTTCAGGTTTCAGTCCTTCACTGTCTATGTACCCTTGAATTCCTGCACATATTTTTCAGCCGCTTTGTGGTCCGAACTGGCAGCCTCACCATGCCTTATCACACTATGAATGCCACTACGCTTCTTAAATCTCTCAAACCAACTTTTGCTGGCCTTAAATTCACTCACATCACTAATTGCTGGCATTTTTTAAATTAAATCGTCATGCAACTTCCTAGCCTTTTCACATATGATCGCTTGAGAGATGCTATCTCCTGCTATCTGTTTCTCCTTTATCCACACCAATAAATGTCTCTCAACATCTTCTACCGCTTGCGATCTCAGTTTCGAAAACATAGTTGCACCTTTGGCAAGAACAGCTTCCTTGATTGCCGTTTTCTTGCCCACAATAGTAGCGATGGTTGAGTGGGGTTTATTATACAACCTGACCAGTTCAGAGACACGCACTCCACTTTCATACTTAGCAATGATCTCTTTCTTCATCTCCATAGTAATTCTCACCCTTTTTGCTGTAGGGTTGGCACTAGAAGCTTTCTTGGGGCCCATGGTGACTTATTTTGCAGGTGCAATCACTACAAAGGCTGTGATAATATGAAATGTTCCAGTTGTATGTTTGGAAGTGACCGTGGTGGCTGGCTTGTAAACACTAGCACCCACAGGACAAGTGAGGTGCACTCAGGCCAAAGTGGACATGTCTCGTACGGAACGAATAGCGCTGGTCGGGTTTCTAAGCGCTAGTCGAGGCAAAATTTTTGTGTTAAAATGTATCGCTAGTCAGATTTATCGTTAATCGATACCATCGCTGGTTGAGGGTCCACTGTACATACATAATTAGGTACAACATAATTAGATTTATAATAGTGAGGTAATACAAATCATATAATACACCTACCATCCGACTTACGACCGAGTTCGGTTCCGAGAAACCGGTCATAAGTCGAAATGGACGTAAGTCGTACTTTACTACTGAATATCAACATAACATTTTTGTAATGACTTTATTTTGTTTTATTTTGGTATTTCATGTTTTACTTTACTTTTTATGCTGTTAGTACTGTATTTTATACTGTAAGGTTTAGGATAAACACTGTGTACAACACAAACACTTGTTCATTTCCCAGAAATTTGGCATAAAAAACACAGTCGTAAGTCGAGTCGTCGTATGTCGAGCAGGTTGTAAGTCGGATGGTAGGTGTATTACAAATGGTATATTTAGTAATGGGATTGGATTTGTCTTGGCATGATACATTGTTTCTATTAAAGTTCATATATATTGGAAAAGTATCATAGGCAAACTTAGGACTAACTTAAGATTTAACCCTTGGACTATCACAACCCTAATTCTGAAATTGTCTCCCCATGTCGCAAAATATTCGAAAAAAAAAAAAAAATTCTTACCAAAATGTTAGGATTAATTTGCCTAGTGTTTTAAGCCTAAAAAAATTTTGTTGTGATCAGTACTTATCAAGATATAGAGGCATAAAGTTGGCAGAAAATGAGCCACATGTGGCAACAGTGGCAAATGCCACTCACCTGGTACACTTATATTTAACACTTATATATACTCCCATTCAAAGGTTTCTTGTATTTTCCAATATTTTTTTTTCTAAGTAACTTATGTGGCCAGTGAGACCCAAGTGCAATGTGCAAATATACAATCATTGTATGCAACACAATAACTACACAAACATCATAATTATACTGTTTACAAAACTTGTTTACACAAACCAACAATACAAAATTTTTTTTATCACTATTGTTCTATAATATATATACACATATATAGTCACTGGACACTTTCCTACAACTGCTATTAGCATCTGGAAGCTTGGTGTTGTGTGTGTGGACTTCTAAATGTGCTGAGTCAGGGTGTGGCTGCTGTCAGAATGACAAATTATACCATCACTCACTACCCTTACTGCCTATCAACACCCATGGGGTACCATGCCTTCTTCCCCACGTTCCTTCCTTCCTCTTATCTCTTCCTTCCCTCCTTCATTACTTTCTTTCTTCCTTCCTTCCTTCCTTCTGGTATCCTGGGCATTGCTTTCCATCATAAACTCCTCAAAGCCATGAAATTCATCTTCACACACACACTTCCTTCTGTATTAGAGCTATCACTGGGGAAGAGTCCCAGATTCACCGGGGAGTCAGTTATTTCTTACCCCTAGGCATGCTGAACAAGGACTACTGAAATGGCATTCACACACTGCACCACTGGCTCCATGATTTTTTTTACATTGCAAACACTGACCAAGGAGACCCATTCTCTCACATGTGGGCACACCAGCTTTCTCCCTCTTGATTTGAAGCTGCTAGAATTTATGCGTATTAATACGTCAAAAACATTGGCTCGTAAGATGGGCCAAAACAGTCAAAGGGTTAATAGGCAATAGTTATATGAGGAATTTTATGTTTACAATCATTTGGGTGGGTGTAAGTGTAAATTAGGGGGAATTACAGATAATGAGAGTAAGTTTTGGATGTGTTCATGATACAAAAAAAGAGAATTAGGTGGTTTTCATTTGGTTAGCTGATGATGGGGTGTTAGGGAGAGAAGATGGTTTTTTAATAGTAGTTTTCAAAATGGTGGTCGAGTCTGCAGTTCTAGAGTTTTCAGGCAGGGAGTTCCAGATTTTAGGCCCTTTTATGTACACCAAATTTTTGTAGAGGTTCAGCTTGACACGAGGAATGTCATAGAGATTTTTGTGTCTGGTATTGTGTCTATGGGTCCTGTTGCAACTATCAAGAAAGTGTTTTAGTTCAGGGTTAACATTAGAATTTATGGTTCTGTAAATGTAGGTTGCACAATAGTAGGTGTGAATGTTCTGTTTAGGTCTTTGAAGAGTGGGGGAGGGGGTGTTGTCTTGCATTGGATTGCATGATAATTCCTACTGCAGCTTTCTGTTAGATTATTATTGGCTTTAGGTGAGTTACTGCTGTTGATCCCCAGGCACAAACAGCATAGGTGAGGTAGGGATAGATGAGTGAATAGTAGTGTAAGTAGGGCTGATTGCTCAACAGTGGAGTTCCATTCCTAAGACCATGTTGGCAAATGAATTTGTAGCTAAACTAGGAGCATACTATAATGGTAGTGGGTTTGTGTTAACCATCTTTGATATTGTCACCTTTGCACCATTTATAACACTTCTGGCATATTTTTAAATGTTTATACAGTACTGTACTGTATATTGTAATAAACAGAATAGAGGAACTCAGCTCTAATACACATTACTTATGTATGTATACTGATCAGAGAGCCCATTGTAAGTTCAAGTTGACAGTAAACGAGTACGTCGCTAAGTGAGGAGAGGCTGTATGTATGTCATGCCGAATAGGTAAAACTGGTCAATTAGCAAGAACTCATTTAAAATTAAGCCCTCTCTAAAATTTTCTCTTAAACGTTTAAAGATACATTTTTTCATTTATGTTAAATAAATAATATCCTTATTTCTACAAGTACATGTACAAAGTATACAGTCTTAGCTGACATCAATAATGTACTACTGTATAGAAAGCTGCTTGTTATGCTGAGCATTCAAGGCAAATTAGGTCAGTTTTGTCCCAGGATGCGACCCACACCAGTCAACTAACATCCAGGTACCCATTTTTTATTGATGGGTGAATGGACAACCGGTGTAAGGAAACATGCCCAATGTTTCTACTCTCGCCGGGAATTGGACCCTCAGGCCATGGGAAAACCTGGGTAGCCACAGTCACTCAAGGGGGAGAGGTTTTTTAGTGCCAGGAAGGAAAAAAACTGGCAGGAAATGGCAGAAATCGTACACCAAATTCAGTCATTCCTGGAGTGGAACCACAGTCGATGGCTTCCACTCCAAACCAACAGATACAGATACTAATGCCGGAAAAAAAATCCCCCCCCAGTACCAACAATACCACCAGTCCGATGACATTCTTCTTTGCAAATATACAGGGTCTAAAGCCAGCAACAAACAACAAAATACCTTTCATCCATGGACTGCTTGCAGAGGCAAAGGCAATGTTCGCGGCTTTCACTGAGACCCACGTGAAGGATCACTTGGACAACAAAATATGGATCCCAGGTTACAACCTATACAGATGTGACAGAGTGAACAGGGAAAAGGGGGGGGGGGGTTGGCCTGTACATTGCAGAGTCACTTGTTTGCACAGAACTGCTTAATGCCTCAAATGATGTAGTGGAAGTTTTAGCAGTAAAGGTCGAGAACCAAAACCTAGTCATTGTGGTAGTCTACAAGCCTCCAGATGCAACATCCCAGCAATTCCAGGAACAGCTGTTAAAAATTGACCACTGTCTGGAAAATCTTCCAGCTCCTGCACCCAACATCTTGCTCCTGGGGAATTTCAACTTAAGGCACCTAAAATGGAGGAATATAGCAAATAATATTGTTGCAGTAATAACGCCAGGAGGCAGCTCTTATGAAAACTCACACTCACACGAGCTTTTAAATCTCTGCACAAAATTCAATTTAAACCAACAAATAATAGAGCCTACTACAGTGGACCCCCGCATAATGATCAGCTCCCAACTCGACCAATAATGTAAGTGTATTTTTGTAAGTGCTTTTGTAGGTGTATTTTTGGGGGTCTGAAACGGACTAATCTAATTCACAATATCTCTTATGGGAACAAATTCGGTCTATAACGGCACCCAAACAGACTTCTGGATTGAAATAATATCATTATCCTGGGGTCCACTGTAGACTGGAGAATACACTAGACCTCATCTTCACTAACAATGATGATCTGATAAGAAATGTCACCATATCAAAAAAATATACTCAGATCACAACAAAATTGAGGTTCAGACATGTATGCGTGGAGCCCCAGACCGACAAAATGAGACTAGTCACGAGGGAGCATTCACCAAATTCAACTTCAATAACAAAAACATAAAGTGGGACCAAGTAAACCAAGTCCTAACCGATATAAGCTAGGAAGATATACTAAGCAACACAGACCCCAACTTATGCCTAGAACAGATTAACTCGGTGGCACTCGATGTATGCACAAGGCTTATTCCTCTAAGAAAAAGGAGGAGTAGATGTAAAATAGAAAGAGACAGGCGCTCCCTTTACAGGCGACGGAAAAGAATAACAGAGCGGCTAAAAGAGGTCAATATATCTGAAATGCGTAGGGAGACACTGGTCAGAGAAATAGCAAGCATCGAACTTAAGCTAAAAGAATCTTTAGGAGTCAGGAATCGCGGGAAGAACTAAAAGCCATAAATGAAATCGAAAGAAACCCAAAGTATTTCTTCTCCTATGCCAAATCAAAATCGAGAACAACGTCCAGTATTGGGCCCCTACTTAAACAAGATGGGTCCTACACAGATGACAGCAAGGAAATGAGTGAGCTACTCAAGTCCCAATATGACTCAGTTTTTAGCAAGCCGCTAACCAGACTGAGAGTCGAAGATCAAAATGAATTTTTTATGAGAGAGCCACAAAATTTGATTAACACAAGCCTATCCGATGTTATCCTGACGCCAAATGACTTCGAACAGGCGATAAATGACATGCCCATGCACTCTGCCCCAGGGCCAGACTCATGGAACTCTGTGTTCATCAAGAACTGCAAGAAGCCCCTATCACGAGCCTTTTCCATCCTATGGAGAGGGAGCATGGACACGGGGGTCGTCCCACAGTTACTAAAAACAACAGACATAGCCCCACTCCACAAAGGGGGCAGTAAAGCAACAGCAAAGAACTACAGACCAATAGCACTAACATCCCATATCATAAAAATCTTTGAAAGGGTCCTAAGAAGCAAGATCACCACCCATCTAGAAACCCATCAGTTACACAACCCAGGGCAACATGGGTTTAGAACAGGTCGCTCCTGTCTGTCTCAACTATTGGATCACTACGACAAGGTCCTAAATGCACTAGAAGACAAAAAGAATGCAGATGTAATATATACAGACTTTGCAAAAGCCTTCGACAAGTGTGACCATGGCGTAATAGCGCACAAAATGCGTGCTAAAGGAATAACAGGAAAAGTCGGTCGATGGATCTATAATTTCCTCACTAACAGAACACAGAGAGTAGTCGTCAACAGAGTAAAGTCCGAGGCAGCTACGGTGAAAAGCTCTGTTCCACAAGGCACAGTACTAGCTCCCATCTTGTTCCTCATCCTCATATCCGACATAGACAAGGATGTCAGCCACAGCACCGTGTCTTCCTTTGCAGATGACACCCGAATCTGCATGACAGTGTCTTCCATTGCAGACACTGCAAGGCTCCAGGCGGACATCAACCAAATCTTTCAGTGGGCTGCAGAAAACAATATGAAGTTCAACGATGAGAAATTTCAATTACTCAGATATGGTAAACATGAGGAAATTAAATCTTCATCAGAGTACAAAACAAATTCTGGCCACAAAATAGAGCGAAACACCAACGTCAAAGACCTGGGAGTGATTATGTCGGAGGATCTCACCTTCAAGGACCATAACATTGTATCAATCGCATCTGCTAGAAAAATGACAGGATGGATAATGAGAACCTTCAAAACTAGGGAGGCCAAGCCCATGATGACACTCTTCAGGTCACTTGTTCTATCTAGGCTGGAATATTGCTGCACACTAACAGCACCTTTCAAGGCAGGTGAAATTGCCGACCTAGAAAATGTACAGAGAACTTTCACGGCGCGCATAACGGAGATAAAACACCTCAATTACTGGGAGCGCTTGAGGTTCCTAAACCTGTATTCCCTGGAACGCAGGAGGGAGAGATACATGATTATATACACCTGGAAAATCCTAGAGGGACTAGTACCGAACTTGCACACGAAAATCACTCACTACGAAAGCAAAAGACTTGGCAGACGATGCACCATCCCCCCAATGAAAAGCAGGGGTGTCACTAGCACGTTAAGAGACCATACAATAAGTGTCAGGGGCCCGAGACTGTTCAACTGCCTCCCAGCACACATAAGGGGGATTACCAACAGACCCCTGGCAGTCTTCAAGCTGGCACTGGACAAGCACCTAAAGTCAGTTCCTGATCAGCCGGGCTGTGGCTCGTACGTTGGTTTGCGTGCAGCCAGCAGCAACAGCCTGGTTGATCAGGCGCTGATCCACCAGGAGGCCTGGTCACAGACCGGGCCGCGGGGGCGTTGACCCCCGGAACTCTCTCCAGGTAAACTCCAGGTAAGAGGTGGGTTGTCTGCTGAGGTGTTGTCTGCTGAGGTGGGTTGTCTTTTGAGGTGGATTGTCTGGTGAGGTGGGTTGTCTGCTGAGGTGGGTTGTCTGTTGTGGCGGGTTGTCTGCTGAGGTGGGTTGTCTGCTGAGGTGGGTTGTCTGTTGAGGTGAATTGTCTGTTGAGGTGGATTGTCTGCTGAGGTGGGTTTGTTGAGGTCAATTGTCTGCTGAGGTGGGTTGTCTGTTGAGGTGGATTGTCTGCTGAGGTGGACTGTCGGCTGAGGTGGGTTGTCTGCTGAGGTGGGTTGTCTGCTGAGGTGGGTTATCTGCTGAGGTGGATTGTCTGCTGAGGTGGGTTGTCTGCTGAGGTGGGTTGTCTGCTGAGGTGGATTGTCTGCTGAGGTGGATTGTCTGCTGAGGTGGATTGTCTGCTGAGGTGGGTTGTCTGCTGAGGTGGATTGTCTGTTGAGGTGGATTGTCTGCTGAGGTGGGTTGTCTGCTGAGGTGGATTGTCTGTTGAGGTGGGTTGTCTGTTGAGGTGGGTTGTCTGCTGAGGTGGGTTGCTGCTGAGGTGGGTTGTCTGCTGAGGTGGGTTGTCTGCTGAGGTGGGTTGTCTGCTGAGGTGGATTGTCTGTTGAGGTGGGTTGTCTGTTGAGGTGGGTTGTCTGCTGAGGTGGGTTGCTGCTGAGGTGGGTTGTCTGCTGAGGTGGGTTGTCTGCTGAGGTGGGTTGTCTGCTGAGGTGGGTTGGCTGCTGAGGTGGATTGTCTGCTGAGGTGGGTTGTCTGCTGAGGTGGGTTGTCTGCTGAGGTGGATTGTCTGCTGAGGTGGGTTGTCTGCTGAGGTGGGTTGCTGCTGAGGTGGATTGTCTGTTGAGGTGGGTTGTCTGTTGAGGTGGATTGTCTGCTGAGGTGGGTTGCTGCTGAGGTGGGTTGTCTGCTGAGGTGGGTTGTCTGCTGAGGTGGGTGACTGAGACTGGCACTAAAGTCAGTGGTTGCACTGTAGTGAGAAATGATGTAACGTGTCCTTGGTATCTTCTACCCTGCAACTTTATACAGCTGATGTTAAGTAATCATCAGCAGCTCTCAGCTCCACAACAACATATGGGAAAAAGAGGTTTACGTTCATTACATTATTATTATAATAAAAAAGAAGCGCTAAGCCACAAGGGCTATACAGCTACGTCCATTACAACCCCCCCCCCCCACAAAAAAAAAGGCATACCAATTTTTTTTTTTTTTTAATCTTTGCAATTCGACAGAACTCAAAAATAATCACATTTTCTATTGTAGTTGTCATTGCTTGTTGACGTGGAAATGTGTTGGGAGGTTGATGTGACCTTGTACAACACCTGAGTAAACACATGACAGGCACTTCCATTACCTCCCTCAACTATCACCTCCAAATATCAGTAAAAAATACTATATTTTACCAGTTTAGAGAAGAACTTTTACTAAATATATCCAGAGTAATAACCACCGTAATATGAATGCAAGTTAACCAAAAAATTCTAAAATCATAAGAAAATCTTGTTGTTGGGTTCATTAGGGCCACTGACAGCATAAGCCGTATCAAGTCCGGCTTCTCGATGGTACCAGGAAAACTTGTTGTCCAAGGCTGGGCGATTACAGAAAAGGAACAAAAGTTCCTTTGTAAATAGAGACAGAAACGAAGTTTCCACTTAGATCCGGTGGACGCCCTTGCCAAGCCCCAGCAGAGAGGGACACCCACACTCCCACCTGAGTTCAGTAACCGGCTTCCCACCAAAGACCGTTAAAGAATTATCCGCAGAGCGGAAAAAATGGAGCTAAAACCGATGAACAGGTGCCCCTTCTGTAGTGCCCGGCGGGCAAAATAGACGAGGACAAGCGTCCCAGAGAGAACGGGGTAAATTGGTCACTGATACTCAGGCGTAAGAGAGGTGTCCACATCCAACGAAGGATGGCGCAGAAGTTCCTTCAACTCCTCCTGCTCCTTGTTATTGTTGGGTTAGTAAGGACCACTGACGACTTACGCAGAGTCGAGTCCAGCTTCCCGGTGCATGGGGAAGATATATTGCCAAAAACTGTGCCATGAAAGAGAAGAAAAACGAAGTCCCATTGTAAATAGAAACAGAAACCATAATTACTAATTAAATCAGGGAAACCCACCTTGTCAAGCTGCACCAGACACCCACACTTCACCAGAATTTAGTAACCGGCTTCCATTAATACCGTTGAAGACTTTTAGAAATGATTTAGCAAACTGATAATTTAAAATAAGATTTAGTTCGGATTTTTACCCCCGGAGGGTTAGCCACCCAGGATAACCCATGAATGGCAGTGCGTCATTGTGGACTGTCTGTCTTATTTCCATTGGGGTCCTCAATCCTGTCCCTCAGGATGCGACTAACACTCAGGTACATGCTTGCTAGGTGAACAGGACAGCAGATGTAAGAAAACGTAGTGTAGGTGTGTAGTGTTGATGGGACTTAAATTTTAAAAGGTGATAAGCCACATAGGATCCAACATCCCCTATAATTTAATTTTTTTAAAGCAATCAGTTCAGCAAGCAAAATGTAATTGTTATGTTAAAAAAGACTAATATTTCAATAATTCTATTCAACTCAATTCAAGTTTATTCTCTATAATGGTTACAATGTGGGGTTTACAGGTTTTGGGTATTTTGTGGTTTACATGTTATAAAATACTAATTACAGAGGGGGCCACTAGGACACCTAGCATGGCTAGGCATTTCGAGCAGACTTAGATTAATTCTTAACATTAAGTCCTTACAGATTATAGTATTAAGGCTAAGTGACTACATCATAATTTTGAGTTTAGCAATGTGAATGCTTTTGTTTTGGCACATTACAAGGTGTCTATATTTGAGTAACATAGGCAAACTTATGACTAGTTAGGATTTATTATTTTAAGATTAAGATTAGTATTTCTGGGTTTACAGTCAGTGGGTGAGTGTAATTTTGAACCACCAGGTGGTTATCATGTAATAAAGTTGGTAGAATTACCGACAATATGTAAAGTAAAAGGACACAAGTGCAACTAATGTGACATTTATTGTGGCAACGTTTCGCTCTCCAGGAGCTTTATCAAGCCATTACAAACAATACATGGACACAGAGGGTATATAAAGGCTCAGAGTGAGGTGAATACTAGTGAGGTACCATTTCGATGTTCACTAGTGGTAGTAGTAGTAGTAGTAGTAGTATAGTAATAGTATAGTATAGTAATAGTAGTATAGTAATAGTATTTTTATGTTACCCAAGTAATAGCTTTTATATCCTTTTACTCATGTACGAATTAATTGCTCTACCATATTGTATTACTTTTGTCACTACCACTACTACTACTACTACTACTACCACTAGTGAACATCGAAATGGTACCTCACTAGTATTCACCTCACTCTGAGCCTTTATATACCCTCTGTGTCCATGTATTGTTTGTAATGGCTTGATAAAGCTCCTGGAGAGCGAAACGTTGCCACAATAAATGTCACATTAGTTGCACTTGTGTCCTTTTACTTTACAGGTTATCATGTAGTTAGTTGTCGGGGTGGATCAGGGAGATAAGATGTTTTCTAACTGTAGTTTTGAAAGTGATGAATGTATCTGCAGTTCTAGAGTTTTCAGGTAGGGTGTTCCAGATTTTAGGTCCTTTGAAATACATTGAATTTTTGTAAAGGTTTAGTCGAACTCGGGGAATGTCATAGAGATGTTTGTGTCTGGTGTTATGCCTGTGGATCCTGTCACAACTATCAAGAAAGCGTTTTAGGTCAAAGTTAATATTGGAATTTAAGGTCCTGTAGATATAGATTGCACAGTAGTAAGTGTGGATGTTCTGAACAGGGAGTAAGTTTAGATCTATGAAGAGTGGGGGGGGGGTGTTGCCAGGGATGGGATTAAGTGATTATTCTTACTGCGGCTTCTTGTTGGGTTATTATTGGCTTTAGGTGTGTTGCTGCAGTTGAACCCCAAGCACAGATAACATAGGTGAGGTATGGATATATAAGTGAATGGTATAGTGTGAGAAGGGCAGTTTGCGGTACGTAGTATCGTATCTTGGAGAGGATCCCCACCGTTTTGGATACTTTTTTTGTTATGTGCTGGATATGGGTGCTGAAATTTAGGTTGTTGTCGAAATATAGGCCAAGGAATTTGCCCTTATTATGTCTGGAAATTAGAGTGTTGTCGATCTTAATGTTAAGTTGCGCAACACCTGCTCTGCTACCAAACATAATATATGCCCGAAATGCCTAGCCATGCTAATCGTTCTAGTGGTACACTCTGTAATCACAATTTTACTACATGTAAACCAAACAATAACCAAATTTCTGTAAACTCAGCATTGTAATACTTATAGAGAATAAACTTTGAATTTGAATTGAATTGAATAGTAGGTTTTGCCAGTGTTAAGTGTAAGTTTATTGGCTGTCATCCAAGTCGTTATTTTGAGCAGCTCCTCGTTAGCAATGGTGTTGAGGGTGGCAAGATTAGGGTGGGAGATGACATAAGTCGTGTCGTCAGCAAAGAGAATGGGTTTCAGGTGTTGGGATATGTTTGGAAGATCATTGATGTAAATGAGGAAGAGCAGGGGTCAAAGGACACTTCCCTGCGGAACTCCAGTTTCAAGTGGCCGTATTGATGAGGCTGTGTCTTTATGGTGACATACTGATATCTATTAGAAAGGTAGGATTTAAAATATGCAAGCGCATGGCCTCTTATACCATCGTTTACCTGGAGAGAGTTTCGGGGGTCAACGCCCCCGCGGCCCGGTCTGTGACCAGGCCTCCTGGTGGATCAGCCCCTGATCAACCAGGCTGTTGCTGCTGGCTGCACGCAAACCAACGTACGAGCCATAGCCCGGCTGATCAGGAACTGACTTTAGGTGCTTGTCCAGTGCCAGCTTGAAGACTGCCAGGGGTCTGTTGGTAATCCCCCTTATGTGTGCTGGGAGGCAGTTGAACAGTCTCGGGCCCCTGACACTTATTGTATGGTCTCTTAACGTGCTAGTGACACCCCTGCTTTTCATTGGGGGGATGGTGCATCGTCTGCCAAGTCTTTTGCTTTCGTAGTGAGTGATTTTCGTGTGCAAGTTCGGTACTAGTCCCTCTAGGATTTTCCAGGTGTATATAATCATGTATCTCTCTCTCCTGCGTTCCAGGGAATACAGGTTTAGAAACCTCAAGCGCTCCCAGTAATTGAGGTGTTTTATCTCCGTTATGCGCGCCGTGAAAGTTCTCTGTACATTTTCTAGGTCGGCAATTTCACCTGCCTTGAAAGGTGCTGTTAGAGTGCAGCAATATTCCAGCCTAGATAGAACAAGTGACCTGAAGAGTGTCATCATGGGCTTGACCTCCCTAGTTTTGAAGGTTCTCATTATCCATCCTGTCATTTTTCTAGCAGATGCGATTGATACAATGTTATGGTCCTTGAAGGTGAGATCCTCCGACATAATCACTCCCAGGTCTTTGACGTTGGTGTTTCGCTCCATTTTGTGGCCAGAATTTGTTTTGTACTCTGATGAAGATTTAATTTCCTCATGTTTACCATATCTGAGTAATTGAAATTTCTCATCGTTGAACTTCATATTGTTTTCCGCAGCCCACTGAAAGATTTGGTTAATGTCCGCCTGGAGCCTTGCAGTGTCTGCAATGGAAGACACTGTCATGCAGATTCGGGTGTCATCTGCAAAGGAAGACACGGTGCTGTGGCTGACATCCTTGTCTATGTCGGATATGAGGATGAGGAACAAGATGGGAGCTAGTACTGTGCCTTGTGGAACAGAGCTTTTCACCGTAGCTGCCTCGGACTTTACTCTGTTGACGACTACTCTCTGTGTTCTGTTAGTGAGGAAATTATAGATCCATCGACCGACTTTTCCTGTTATTCCTTTAGCACGCATTTTGTGCGCTATTACGCCATGGTCACACTTGTCGAAGGCTTTTGCAAAGTCTGTATATATTACATCTGCATTCTTTTTGTCTTCTAGTGCCTTTAGGACCTTGTCGTAGTGATCCAATAGTTGAGAAAGACAGGAGCGACCTGTTCTAAACCCATGTTGCCCTGGGTTGTGTAACTGATGGGTTTCTAGATGGGTGGTGATCTTGCTTCTTAGGACCCTTTCAAAGATTTTTATGATATGGGATGTTAGTGCTATTGGTCTGTAGTTCTTTGCTATTGCTTTACTGCCCCCTTTGTGGAGTGGGGCTATGTCTGTTGTTTTTAGTAACTGAGGGACGACCCCCGTGTCCATGCTCCCTCTCCATAGGATGGAAAAGGCTCGTGATAGGGGCTTCTTGCAGTTCTTGATGAACACAGAGTTCCATGAGTCTGGCCCTGGGGCAGAGTGCATGGGCATGTCATTTATCGCCTGTTCGAAGTCATTTGGCGTCAGGATAACATCGGATAGGCTTGTGTTAATCAAATTTTGTGGCTCTCTCATAAAAAATTCATTTTGATCTTCGACTCTCAGTCTGGTTAGCGGCTTGCTAAAAACTGAGTCATATTGGGACTTGAGTAGCTCACTCATTTCCTTGCTGTCATCTGTGTAGGACCCATCTTGTTTAAGTAGGGGCCCAATACTGGACGTTGTTCTCGATTTTGATTTGGCATAGGAGAAGAAATACTTTGGGTTTCTTTCGATTTCATTTATGGCTTTTAGTTCTTCCCGCGATTCCTGACTCCTAAAGGATTCTTTTAGCTTAAGTTCGATGCTTGCTATTTCTCTGACCAGTGTCTCCCTACGCATTTCAGATATATTGACCTCTTTTAGCCGCTCTGTTATTCTTTTCCGTCGCCTGTAAAGGGAGCGCCTGTCTCTTTCTATTTTACATCTAATCCTCCTTTTTCTTAGAGGAATAAGCCTTGTGCATACATCGAGTGCCACCAAGTTAATCTGTTCTAGGCATAAGTTGGGGCCTGTGTTGCTTAGTGTATCTTCCCAGCTTATATCGGTTAGGACTTGGTTTACTTGGTCCCACTTTATGTTTTTGTTATTGAAGTTGAATTTGGTGAATGCTCCCTCGTGACTAGTCTCATTTTGTCGGTCTGGGGCTCCACGCATACATGTCTGAACCTCAATTATGATGTGATCTGAGTATATTGTTTTTGATATGGTGACATTTCTTATCAGATCATCATTGTTAGTGAAGATGAGGTCTAGTGTATTCTCCAGTCTAGTAGGCTCTATTATTTGCTGGTTTAAATTGAATTTTGTGCAGAGATTTAAAAGCTCGTGTGAGTGTGAGTTTTCATCAGAGCTTCCTCCTGGTGTTATTACTGCAACAATATTATTTGCTATATTCCTCCATTTTAGGTGCCTTAAGTTGAAATCCCCCAGGAGCAAGATGTTGGGTGCAGGAGCTGGAAGATTTTCCAGACAGTGGTCAATTTTTAACAGCTGTTCCTGGAATTGCTGGGATGTTGCATACGGAGGCTTGTAGACTACCACAATGACTAGGTTTTGGTTCTCGACATTTACTGCTAAAACTTCCACTACATCATTTGAGGCATTAAGCAGTTCTGTGCAAACAAGTGACTCTGCAATGTACAGGCCAACCCCCTCCCCCCCCCCCCCCCTTTTGCCTGATCACTCTGTCACATCTGTATAGGTTGTAACCTGGGAGCCATATTTCGTTGTCCAAGTGATCCTTTATGTGGGTCTCAGTGAAAGCCGCGAACATTGCCTTTGCCTCTGCAAGCAGTCCACGGATGAAAGGTATTTTGTTGTTTGTTGCTGGCTTTAGACCCTGTATATTTGTCAAGTTTGTGGAGTAGGATGCCGTGGTCTACCTGGAGTTTACCTGGAGAGAGTTCCGGGGGTCAACGCCCCCGCGGCCCGGACTGTGACCAGGCCTCCTGGTGGATCAGAGCCTGATCAACCAGGCTGTTACTGCTGGCTGCATGCAAACCAACGTACGAGCCACAGCCCGGCTGATCAGGAACCGACTTTAGGTGCTTGTCCAGTGCCAGCTTGAAGACTGCCAGGGGTCTGTTGGTAATCCCCCTTATGTATGCTGGGAGGCAGTTGAACAGTCTCGGGCCCCTGACACTTATTGTATGATCTCTTAACGTGCTAGTGACACCCCTGCTTTTCATTGGGGGGATGTTGCATCGTCTGCCTAGTCTTTTGCTTTCGTAGTGAGTGATTTTCGTGTGCAAGTTCGGTACTAGTCCCTCTAGGATTTTCCAGATGTATATAATCATGTATCTCTCCCGCCTGCATTCCAGGGAATACAGGTTCAGGAACCTCAAGCGCTCCCAGTAATTGAGGTGTTTTATCTCCGTTATGCGTGCCGTGAAAGTTCTCTGTACATTTTCTAGGTTAGCAATTTCACCTGCCTTGAAAGGTGCTGTTAGTGTGCAGCAATATTCCAGCCTAGATAGAACAAGTGACCTGAAGAGTGTCATCATGGGCTTGGCATCCCTAGTTTTGAAGGTTCTCATTATCCGTCCTGTCATTTTTCTAGCAGATGCGATTGATACAATGTTATGGTCCTTGAAGGTGAGACCCTCCAACATGATTACTCCCAGGTCTTTGACGTTGGTGTTTCGCTCTATTTCGTGGCCAGAATTTGTTTTGTACTCTGATGAAGATTTAATTTCCTCGTGTTTACCATATCTGAGTAATTGAAATTTCTCATCGTTGAACTTCATATTGTTTTCTGCAGCCCACTGAAAGATTTGGTTGATGTCCACCTGGAGCCTTGCAGTGTCTGCAATGGAAGACACTGTCATGCAGATTCGGGTGTCATCTGCAAAGGAAGACACGGTGCTGTGGCTGACATCCTTGTCTATGTCAGATATGAGGATGAGGAACAAGATGGGAGGGAGTACTGTGCCTTGTGGAACAGAGCTCTTCACCGTTGCTGCCTCGGACTTTACTCTGTTGACGACTACTCTCTGTGTTCTGTTTGTGAGGAAATTATAGATCCATCGACCGACTTTTCCTGTTATTCCTTTAGCACGCATTTTGTGCGCTATTACGCCATGGTCACACTTGTCGAAGGCTTTTGCAAAGTCTGTATATATTACATCTGCATTCTTTTCGTCTTCTAGTGCATCTAGGACCTTGTCATAGTGATCCAATAGTTGAGACAGACAGGGACGACCTGTTCTAAACCCATGTTGGCCTGGGTTGTGTAACTGATGGGTTTCTAGATGGGTGGTGTTCTTGCTTCTTAGGACCCATTCAAAGATTTCAAACGCTTTTCTTAGGTCAATAAAAATTCCTAGTGGATATTCCTTATTTTCCAATGCTTTGTAAAGCAGGTCTAGCATTTTTATAATTGCATCATTAGTGCTTTTATTTTTCCTGAATCCAAATTGGCAGGGGTTGAGTATGTTTTGTGGCGTTATAAATGAATATAGTCTCCTGTGCACGAGTTTCTCGAAGATTTTGAATAGCAGTGGTAAGTTTGATATTGGCCTATGGTTGTTTATGTCTGTAGGGTCACCACCTTTATGTACTGGTGTAACCCTTGCTGTCTTGAGTAGTGTCGGGAAAGTGCTAGTTTCTAGTGACTTGTTAAAAAGTAATGTAATAGCATGCGAAAGGACATGGGCCGCTCGCTTGTAAAATAATGGTTGGACGTGAGAGATTCCCCGAGTTATTTTTAAGTGACTTAATGATAGTGGTGACTTCTGTGGGCTCAGTTGGTACAAGATAGAAGGATTTTGGGAAATTCCCATCTAGGTAGTCCCCGGCACGGGCATTGGTACGTGGGATTTTACTGGTGAGATTAGATCCTATGTTTGAGAAGAAGTCGTTTATCTTGTTAGCTGTATCAGTGGGATGCAGTGGTGTTTCATGAGGTTTAGTTAGAACAATATTCTTGTTTTTTTTCAGTTTGTGGGTCCCCAGAATCTGAGAAAGTGTTTTCCAGGTCTTTTTTATATCTCCTCTTGTGTCAGTGAATCTGCTGGAGTAGTACAGTTGTTTGGCTTTCTTTATTAATTTGGTGAAAACTGTTGAATATTGCTTAAGAATATCTTTGTGTATTAAGCCCTGTCTATATTGCTTTTCATATTGGTGCTTCTTATCAATGGATTTTAGAATGCTGCTGGTTAGCCATGGGCAACCAAGCCGTTTATTCGTGATCTGTTTAGTTTTTATAGGACAATGTTTGTTGTATAGTCTAAGTATTTTGTTAAGAAAAATGTCTGTCCAATCGTCAATACCATTGGCATTGGAGAATTCTGTAGGCCAGTCAACAGTCTCTAGGTCTGCTGTGAAATTCCTTATTGAGGCCTCGTCATGGAGTCTAAATGAAACTTTGTTGTATTCGAGTGGTGGCTTACTAATGTTTGTTAAAAGGAAGGTTGGGTAGTGGTCAGTAGTGCTGTCTGTGATTATCCCTGATTTAAGGGGGGTTAGTATATTGGTCCATATGTGGCCTATTATGGTTGCACTTGTCTCAATCAGCCTGGTTGGTTTAGTTATTGTTGGTATGAGAAGTGCGTTGTTCATATTGTTGATGAAATCAGTTACAGTCTGATCATCTAGTAGGCCAAGGTTGATATTGAAGTCTCCAGCTAAGAGAAGGTGGTGCTTGTTCATTTGTCTGTTTGTTATTAGTGACTTTAGATTCTCACTGAAGTTTGGGATGTTTGTTTGGGGTATCTGGTATATGGCACCGATTGTTATAGGCGTCTTGAGGTTTTTTTACAGTAAAATTAGCAAAAATGAAAATGTATTGCACACCTCGAAGCATTACTGAATTAATTAAAAAGGTGTATTGGGACAAAAAAACGTTAAGGGAGGAAGCTTTAATATGGCATAATGGAAAGGACCGGAATTTGTGGGCATTTAATCCAGTGTAATCGGATCCAATAGAAAAGATATTGGCAATGTGGTTTAATGTTGGGATAAGCGTCCAGACCTGTGAAATAAGTACTCACCTAATTGTACTCACCTAATTGTGTTTGCAGGGGTCGAGACTCAGCTCCTGGCCCCGCCTCTTCACTGATCGCTACTGGGTCCTCTCTCTCTCTGCTTCCTGAGCTTTGTCAGATTAATGCTGATAATGAAGATAATACTGGACACGGTGATTGGACGACATGTTGAGCACCGCGTTTAATGGAATAAGTTATGTTCTCCTTCTATGTGGTATAAAACCAGAGAACAGGTAAAGTATCCATTTAGTGGCTAGTATCAGGTTACCTATCAGGAAGGCGTTAGGATAGGACTGACATTAAGGCACGTTTTTCTTTTTAAAGCAATCTTTCTGTGTCTGATGGACCTTCCTGGACATCTTGACGCGAATACGAGTAAGAATACGTGTCACAGACAATAAATAATTTAAGAAGGAAATACTTGATTGTATTTGTACAAATTCTACTGTTGCACCAGTGGATGCTTTTCAAACCGACTCTGGTGCAGTACTTCTACTCTCCTCTAAAGATGAGTTACTCCAGCTGCTCAAGCATGATGTTCTAGATAAATTGCAGAATCTGGGTATCATCCCCACTCCACCTGCGAGCTATCAAGCGCAACGAACTGTCTTTGTGGCGAGAATTAACTGCTTCATGAGAGCCTGCTTTGCAGAAGAACTTATTGAAGAACTTAATTAAGAGAATCATGAATTCAAGGTTCTCAAGGCGTATAAATTTACTAAATCTGCCAGCACACAGGTAACATTACAGTTAATCCTAGAGACATCGGAAGAAGCCAAACTCCTTTGTCAGCATGGATTCAAATGCTTTGGCACAAGATGTACACCTGACTAAATCTCTTTTGAACGGTTTGTAAGTGCTACACAATGTTTCAAATGTTATGCATTTGGCCATACCACCAATAAATGCAGTAGCCAATCAACAATTTGCAGCATATGCTCTGGTGAGCATTCTTTTAGAGACTGCCATAATAGAACTAACCCTAAGTATGCCCCTTGCAATGGGAAACACCATGCTGTTTCCCCTAGTTGTCCTGTGAGAAAAGATAGAACCCAGAAAATTCTAGATGCAAAGAAGCAGTCAACTTCTAAGAGAACCACTCCCCAGGCACCTCCAACAATATCCATGGCTTCATTCCCTACTCTACCTGGATCTGATGGGACTCCTCCGGCCACTTCTACCAGTTCCAATGTTTGGAATTCTGCCACTCCTGCAACACCCCACCCTCCCCTTAACCCTCAACTACAACAAGCACAAGCACACGGTCCTTCTTCATTTTCTATATCTCCTGAGTCCTCAGACTAGTGTTCACGTTGGCCAAAGATACAGCAGGTAGCGATGTTCAACTCTGTTCTGCTATTTTCAATGACATGTTAGTGGCCAATGAGATCTATTCCATTGTAATCCCTGGTAATGTGCAGTTAATTATGTCCCAGTCCCCTCAAGATAGGAATTATGTGCCCTCCCCTACCCCGACAAATACGCAATCTTCATCCTTCAATCAAGGATCAACCTTCCTGAACGACTCAGCTGTAATCGAACCTCTGCCCAATACGTTAATGTCTGACCCTGAACTTGCATCAGACACCGGTGCTCACCCTACAGCTATTGAAGTTGACCCTGCAGACCAAATCAAATCAAATCAAGTTTATTCTCTATGAAGATTACAATGTTGGGTTTACATATTATAGGATATTGTGTGCTTTACATTTTATATAAATCTAATTACAGAGAGGGCCACTATCACACCTAGCATGACTAGGCATTTCGGGCAAACTAAGATTAATTCAAAACTATATTGGTACAGATTAAGGAGCATAGTGGTATTACGACTAAGTAACTACATTACAATTCGTAAATTTAGCAATGTGAATGGTTTTTGTTTTGGTACAATACATAGTTTCTATTGAAGCTCCTATAGTGGAGTATCACAGGCAAACTTATGACTAGTTAATTAAGATTCGTTAGGTAATAGTTGTATTACGCATTTCTATGTTTATAGTCAATTGGGTGAGTGTAGGTGCGAACTGCGGGGAATCACAGATATTGAGGGGAGATCAAGGTTGTTTTTTTGTGTATGATACAAGAGAATAGACGGTTGTCATGTAGTTAGCTGATGGTGGGGTGTGTCAGGGAGATACGATGTTTTCTAACGGTAGTTTTGAAAGTGACGAATGTGTCTGAAATTCCAGAGTTTTCAGGTAGGGTGTTCCAGATTTTAGACCCTTTTATGTACATTGAATTTTTGTATAGGTTTTGTGGAAAATAAATTCCCATAATTATACTGTATTTTTATAATGTAAATATACATGATTAATGCATTACTGTTGTTCTAAATTGTATTTTGAATAGAACCAACAGGGCCTTTTGCGCCTGCACGGATGTGCGGGGAGACAGGTCGACAGAGGGCATGGAGAGGCGGCAGTGTTTTGAATGGGTTTAAGAGGCTGTGAAAACATGGGACCAGGAAATTGGAGTTCACGGCGGTCTAAGGATTAATATAGGCCTCACTTCATAATAGGAAGTGTCGTGATTGTCCCTGGTGAAGAGTGAGGGAACGTGATTGACGGCACCGCTGTAATAAGTGGTAAAATTAGTGAATAATGGTAGGACCGGGGGTGACGGGTGCGCCGCCATGGAATGTGTCCAGGGAAAATTACCCGTGATTTAATCATCACTCATCGGTCTCAGATCTTAATGGAGTGACCTCTAATGTGTATAATAATTATGAGACATTAAATCGTCGTGTGAATGGTAATGTAATCAGTGATAATAACACTAAGTTAAGGAATCGTTGAAGTGATATGAGCTGCCATTCCCAGAGTGTGTGTGCACATGTTTACCTCGTTGTTCCTGTCTCGAGGATAGTGAAGTTTTTATGGAGTCACGACTTCTAAACCGGGACAAACCAACGGATACCTCATCCTGCTGGAATAAGAACCGTGTCGGTGTAGCAGGACATCGAAATGAGATGGTGAATGGAAGAAATAAGGAGCATCGATCACCCACAGTTAAGTAACCCTTCTAGTTATAGCAGACTGATACTGGCCAGTTAGGTATGTTGTAATTGGATAGGTTATGGGTAATCCAGCTACATCAAGTGGCCACCAGAGAATATCTGGTAAGTGGTGGGATTATGTACAAATGTTTTTCCTTGATGGATATATCCATGTGTAACCTACCCCCCCCCCATTCATTCAGTTAAACTAATATAATCTATGCAGTCCACAATTAGTAGCGCTGTACTTGTGGGTGCTATCCAATTTATACTGGTCTCGGAGATATGGATAAGATTGTGAGGGTCGAGGAGGCCACCTGCAGTGACCAGAGGCGGTTAAGTTTTCTCACATGTCTACACGGGGTGACTACGGTAAACAATATAGTTGTTGTCTCCCAATGAGATTACTCGTATGCATGTAATGTTGAGGTACATACAGGTAATCACACCTAGAAAATTTTCCATAGGTTTAGCCAGACACAGGGAATGTCATAGAGATGTTTGTCTGGTGTTATACCTGTGGGTCCTGTAACAACTACCAAGAAAGTGGTTTTAGGTCAGGGTTAATATTGGAATTTAAGGTTCTGCAAATGTAGGCTGCACAGTAGTAAGTATGGATGTTCTGAACAGTGAGAAAGTGTAGATCTATGAAGAATGGGGGGAGGAGTGTTGCCTGGGATTGGATTGCGTGATTATTCTTACTGCGGCTTTTTGTTGGGTTATTATTGGCTTTAGGTGTGTTGCTGCAGTTGATCCCTAAGCACAAATAGCGTAGGTGAGGTAGGGATAAATGAGTGAATGGTACAGTGTGAGAAGGGCAGATTGTGGCACGTAGCAATGCATCTTGGAGAGGATCCCAACCGTTTTGGATACTTTTTTTTGTTATGTGTTGGATATGGGTGTTGAAATTCAGGTTGCTGTCGAGGTGCAGGCATAGGAATTTGTGTTTCAGGTGTTGTGATACGTTAGGAAGATCATTGATGTATAAGAGGAAAAGCAGGGGACCAAGGACACTTCCCTGTGGCACTCTACGCATGTACAGCGTGTCAGCGTGCCTCGTTGTGCTCCGGGTTTTCTCGCATCTAGAAACCCATCAGTTACACAACCCAGGGCAACATGGGTTTAGAACAGGTCGCTCCTGTCTGTCTCAACTATTGGACCACTACGACAAGGTCCTAAATGCACTAGAAGACAAAAAGAATGCAGATGTAATATATACAGACTTTGCAAAAGCCTTCGACAAGTGTGACCATGGCGTAATAGCGCACAAAATGCGTGCTAAAGGAATAACAGGAAAAGTCGGTCGATGGATCTATAATTTCCTCACTAACAGAACACAGAGAGTAGTCGTCAACAGAGTAAAGTCCGAGGCAGCTACGGTGAAAAGCTCTGTTCCACAAGGCACAGTACTCGCTCCCATCTTGTTCCTCATCCTTATATCCGACATAGACAAGGATGTCAGCCACAGCACCGTGTCTTCCTTTGCAGATGACACCCGAATCTGCATGACAGTGTCTTCCATTGCAGACACTGCAAAGCTCCAGGCAGATATCAACCAAATCTTTCAGTGGGCTGCAGAAAACAATATGAAGTTCAACGATGAGAAATTTCAATTACTCAGATATGGTAAACATGAGGAAATTAAATCTTCATCAGAGTACAAAACAAATTCTGGCCACAAAATAGAGCGAAACACCAACGTCAAAGACCTGGGAGTGATCATGTCGGAGGATCTCACCTTCAAGGACCATAACATTGTATCAATCGCATCTGCTAGAAAAATGACAGGATGGATAATGAGAACCTTCAAAACTAGGGAGGCCAAGCCCATGATGACACTCTTCAGGTCACTTGTTCTATCTAGGCTGGAATATTGCTGCACACTAACAGCACCTTTCAAGGCAGGTGAAATTGCCGACCTAGAAAATGTACAGAGAACTTTCACGGCGCGCATAACGGAGATAAAACACCTCAATTATTGGGAGTGCTTGAGGTTCCTAAACCTGTATTCCCTGGAACGCAGGAGGGAGAGATACATGATTATATACACCTGGAAAATCCTAGAGGGACTAGTACCGAACTTGCACACGAAAATCACTCACTACGAAAGCAAAAGACTTGGCAGACGATGCACCATCCCCCCAATGAAAAGCAGGGGTGTCACTAGCACGTTAAGAGACCATACAATAAGTGTCAGGGGCCCGAGACTGTTCAACTGCCTCCCAGCACACATAAGGGGGATTACCAACAGACCCCTGGCAGTCTTCAAGCTGGCACTGGACAAGCACCTAAAGTCAGTTCCGGATCAGCCGGGCTGTAGCTCGTATGTTGGTTTGCGTGCAGCCAGCAGCAACAGCCTGGTTGATCAGGCTCTGATCCACCAGGAGGCCTGGTCTCAGACCGGGCCGCGGGGGCGTTGACCCCCGGAACTCTCTCCAGGTAAACTCCAGGTACGTGCTAGAACTTTAATTTGTGCCATCAATCCTATACGATACATCCCTCTAGCGCCTGGAACCAATCTTGGGCGGAAAACATTATATACTGAGTCAAAAAAGGAGAATTAGTGTGCACTACCTAGCAGAGTTTACTGCCAGAGGGGAATCATAGGCCTGTGTTCCGTGTGCAAAATAATAATAATTGAACTTTTCGTGTCAGAGGAAAGAAAGTCTCCCTGATAACATTGTGTATACATAGTGTATAGTGTATACTACAGTGGCTCCCTAGTATATTGATGATAAAGGCTAAAGTGTCATTTGAAAACAGGTGAATTTGTAAATGAAGTGATAAGCCTATAGAGGCAGGTGCCAGAAGTCGCCAGAAACTTACCACAGGTCAGATGTTGTAATAATCTTCCTGGCCTGCTAGTGTACACGCATAAAATCTAGTGATACCAGTGAATAGCAGAATACAGTGTTGTAGTAGCAACTAACCAGTATTATAATGGTACTTAGTGGAGTGGAGTGACTTTCATTAGTTTCTTTTTTCTTGAAATACCAGACGTATACTGTGAATTTCATATAACCTGTAGTTACCAGCAGTCGCAATATACACAACGAGAAGCAATTATTACTACAGAAAAAGCGTCCTTCCTCCAAAATTTCCACCAGTCAACTATAGTGATAATATAGCATTTATTGTGGTGGAGATGAAAAAAAAAATAGAAAAGCTAGATACAGCGATTGATAAACAAGGGTTGAGGGTCGACCGTTCGTCATTGTAGGAGTTGCAAGCAGTCACCGGTTTCTTCAACACGCAAGTTATACTTTTGTATCAATCAAATCACATATTACTCGGGTAGATAATTTCCAGTAGATCCTTCATGTGTTAGCTCAAATCAACGACCAGTATGTTTTAATTAAATAAGTGACCCACTGATCAGATCAGATCGACTGGTCCGAATCCTTGACTGGTCTGAACCCTTGACTGGTCCGAACCCTTGACTGGTTTCAAACGGATTCGTTGGACAATAAAGCAGACTGTAAACAGATGGGGTTGTAGGCGCCCTTATCAAACACAAACAATAAATATAAATCAGGAACGTGCACGGTAAGCTGTCCAATATACAAAAACAGTTAGAAACAGAAATACAAATAGCCAGAGCTTCTTTTAAGGAGGTTATTAATAGAATATTCAAGAGGTTGCTAGTAGAATTACAGTAAATCAACAACTCAAATCATTATGAAGCTCTGTGTAGTCTGTGGTCAATCAAACAAACGGGCTTCCACATGGATAAATTGTCATTTTTGTGGAAATTGGTGTCACGCTCCTTGTGCAGATATCCAAGAACTAGCTACAAGCAGTATTAAAACAGGGAAGTGTTTTTGGGTATGCCCAAATGAGATAAATCTGTGGACTAAAATCACAAGGGTATTAAAAGAGGACAACATCAAAGCTGCTTTCATAGACAACCTGGAAGCTTTCTACAACAGATGGGAACATAAAATGTCTGGGCTGAATGGTACTGCCCTCGATACTGGCCATGTAGTCAGAAACTGTAAGGCTGGAGGTGAAGTCCTGGTAGTCAGTAAATGTGGGGCTGATAGTGCTGTCCTGGGAGACAGTAATGGTGAAGCTGGAGGTGCTGTCCTGGGAGACAGTAATGGTGAAGCTGGAGGTGCTGTCCTGGGAGACAGTAATGGTGAAGCTGGAGATGCTGTCCTGGGAGACAGTAATGGTGAAGCTGGAGATTTTGTCCAGGTAGTCGGGAATTATACGCAGGAAGGAATACATATAAATGACCTCATAGGGGACAGGAGCCGTAGTAGGGAAACAAGTGTAGTCAAAGATAAGATAAAACCAATATTGCAAACTAGAAATACCGCAGGAAATAGCAAACAAGAGGACTCCACTAGCAATAGTGAGGATATATTACCAAAAACAACTGGTGGGAGCTCCATTGTTGGTGCTAGGGAGGATAAGAGTAAGACAGGGAAACATGCACCAACAGGGAATACAGTCACAGAAACCCAAGGCAAACGGAAACCAAGCCTGTGCACATACTATGCACTTGGTATCTGCAGGCATGGGAAATCTGGAAAAACAGATGGGACGTGCAACTATGACCACCCTAGAAAATGCCATGCCCATATGACAACAGGAAAATGCAAACTCCCTTCCTGTAAGCTTTTTCAGCCTGAACTGTGTACCTCTTCAGTACAGGAAAGACTGTGCTATAACTTAAATTGCCAGGCATAACATCTAAAGGGGACAAAAAGATACAAAACATCCAGGCCATGGGAAAACCTGGGTAGCCACAGCCACTCAAGAGGGAGAGGTTTTTTAGTGCCAGGAAGGAAAAAAAACTGGCAGGAAATGACAGAAATCGTACACCAAATCCAGTCATTCCTGGAGTGGAACCACAGTCGATGGCCTCCACTCCAAACCAACAGATACAGATACTAATGCCGGAAAAAAGTCCCCCCCCCAGTACCAACAATACCACCAGTCCGATAACATTCTTCTTTGCAAATATACAGGGTCTAAAGCCAGCAACAAACAACAAAATACCTTTCATCCGTGGACTGCTTGCAGAGGCAAAGGCAATGTTCCCGGCTTTCACTGAGACCCACATAAAGGATCACTTGGACAACGAAATATGGATCCCAGGTTACAACCTATACAGATGTGACAGAGTGAACAGGCAAAAGGGGGAGGGGGAGGGGGTTGGCCTGTACATTGCAGAGTCACTTGTTTGCACAGAACTGCTTAATGCCTCAAATGATGTAGTGGAAGTTTTAGCAGTAAAGGTCGAGAACCAAAACCTAGTCATTGTGGTAGTCTACAAGCCTCCGGATGCAACATCCCAGCAATTCCAGGAACAGCTGTTAAAAATTGACCACTGTCTGGAAAATCTTCCAGCTCCTGCACCCAACATCTTGCTCCTGGGGGATTTCAACTTAAGGCACCTAAAATGGAGGAATATAGCAAATAATATTGTTGCAGTAATAACACCAGGAGGCAGCTCTGATGAAAACTCACACTCACACGAGCTTTTAAATCTCTGCACAAAGCTCAATTTAAACCAGCAAATAATAGAACCTACTAGACTGGAGAATACACTAGACCTCATCTTCACTAACAATGATGATCTGATAAGAAATGTCACCATATCAAAAACAATATAGTCACATCACAACATAATTGAGGTTCAGACATATATGCGTGGAGCCCCAGACCGACATAATGAGACTAGTCACGAGGGAGCATTCACCAAATTCAATTTCAATAACAAAAACATAAAGTGGGACCAATAAACCAAGTCCTAACCGATATAAGCTGGGAAGATATACTAAGCAACACAGACCCCAACTTATGCCTAGAACAAATTAACTTTTTGGCACTCGATGTATGCACAAGGCTTATTCCTCTAAGAAAAAGGAGGAGTAGATGTAAAATAGAAAGAGACAGACGCTCCCTTTACAGGCGACGGAAAAGAATAACAGAGCGGCTAAAAGAGGTCAATATATCTGAAATGCGTAGGGAGACACTGGTCAGAGAAATAGCAAGCATCGAACTTAAGCTAAAAGAATCCTTTAGGAGTCAGGAATCGCGGGAAGAACTAAAAGCCATAAATGAAATCGAAAGAAACCCAAAGTATTTCTTCTCCTATGCCAAATCAAAGTCGAGAACAACGTCCAGTATTGGACCCCTACTTAAACAAGATGGGTCATACACAGATGACAGCAAGGAAATGAGTGAGCTACTCAAGTCCCAATATGACTCAGTTTTTAGCAAGCCGCTAACCAGACTGAGAGTCGAAGATCAAAATGAGAGAGCCACAAAATTTGATTAACACAAGCCTATCCGATGTTATCCTGACGCCAAATGACTTCGAACAGGCGATAAATGACATGCCCATGCACTCTGCCCCAGGGCCAGACTCATGGAACTCCGTGTTCATCAAGAACTGCAAGAAGCCCCTATCACGAGCCTTTTCCATCCTATGGAGAGGGAGCATGGACACGGGGGTCGTCCCACAGTTACTAAAAACAACAGACATAGCCCCACTCCACAAAGGAGGCAGTAAAGCAACAGCAAAGAACTACAGACCAATAGCATTAACATCCCATATCATAAAAATCTTTGAAAGGGTCCTAAGAAGCAAGATCACCACCCATCTAGAAACCCATCAGTTACACAACCCAGGGCAACATGGGTATAGAACAGGTCGCTCCTGTCTGTCTCAACTATTGGATCACTACGACAAGGTCCTAAATGCACTAGAAGACAAAAAGAATGCAGATATAATGTATACAGACTTTGCAAAAGCATTCGACAAGTGTGACCATGGCGTAATAGCGCACAAAATGCGTGCTAACGGAATAACAGGAAAAGTCGGTCGATGGATCTATAATTTCCTCACTAACAGAACACAGAGAGTAGTCGTCAACAGAGTAAAGTCCGAGGCAGCTACGGTGAAAAGCTCTGTTCCACAAGGCACAGTACTCGCTCCCATCTTGTTCCTCATCCTCATATCCGACATAGACAAGGATGTCAGCCACAGCACCATGTCTTCCTTTGCAGATGACACCCGAATCTGCATGACAGTGTCTTCCATTGCAGACACTGCAAGGCTCCAGGCGGACATCAACCAAATCTTTCAGTGGGCTGCAGAAAATATGAAGTTCAACGATGAGAAATTTCAGTTACTCAGATATGGTAAACACGAGGAAATTAAATCTTCATCAGAGTACAAAACAAATTCTGGCCACAAAATAGAGCGATACACCAACGTCAAAGACCTGGGAGTGATCATGTCGGAGGATCTCACCTTCAAGGACCATAACATTGTATCAATCGCATCTGCTAGAAAAATGACAGGATGGATAATGAGAACCTTCAAAACTAGGGAGGCCAAGCCCATGATGACACTCTTCAGGTCACTTGTTCTATCTAGGCTGGAATATTGCTGCACACTAACAGCACCTTTCAAGGCAGGTGAAATTGCCGACCTAGAAAATGTACAGAGAACTTTCACGGCGCGCATAACGGAGATAAAACACCTCAATTACTGGGAGCGCTTGAGGTTTCTAAACCTGTATTCCCTGGAACGCAGGAGGGAGAGATACATGATTATATACACCTGGAAAATCCTAGAGGGACTAGTACCGAACTTGCACACAAAAATCACTCACTACGAAAGCAAAAGACTTGGCAGACGATGCACCATCCCCCCAATGAAAAGCAGGGGTGTCACTAGCACGTTAAGAGACCATACAATAAGTGTCAGGGGCCCGAGACTGTTCAACTGCCTCCCAGCATACATAAGGGGGATTACCAACAGATCCCTGGCAGTCTTCAAGCTGGCACTGGACAAGCACCTAAAGTCAGTTCCTGACCAGCCGGGCTGTGGCTCGTACGTTGGTTTGCGTGCAGCCAGCAGCAACAGCCTGGTTGATCAGGCTCTGATCCACCAGGAGGCCTGGTCACAGACCGGGCCGCGGGGGCGTTGACCCCCGGAACTCTCTCCAGGTAAACTCCAGGTAACTCCACTATCAAGTAGTCGTGTTGATGAGGTTGTGTCTTTAATGGTGACATACTGATATCTATTAGTAAGGTAAAATTTGAAATATGCAAGTGCATCGCCTCTTATACCATAATGGTCAAGTTTGTGGAGTAGGATGCCGTGATCTACTGTGTCAAAAGCTTTTCTTAGGTCAATAAAAAGACCTAATGGATATTCTGTATTTTCCAGTGCTGTGTAAAGCAGATCTAGCATTTTTACAATTGCATTATTAATGCTTTTATTTTTTCTGAAGCCAAATTGGCAGGGTTGACTATGTTTTGTGCTGTTATAAGCGAATATAATCTCTTGTGCTCGAGTTTCCCAAAGATTTTGGATAACAATTGTAAGTTTGATATTGGCCTATAGTTGTTTACATCTTTGGGGTCACCACCTTTATGTATTGGTGTAACCCTTGCTGTCTTGAGTAGTGTCAGGAAAGTGCTAGTTTCTAGTGACTAGTTAAAAAGTAATGAAATAAAATGAGAAAGGACATGGGCCGCTCACTTGTACGAAAATGGCTGGACGTGAGACAGATTCCCTGAATTATTTTTAAGTGACTTAATAATCGTGGTGACTTCAGTGTGCTCAGTAGGTGCAAGATAGAAGGAGTTTGGGAAATTCCCATCTAAGTAATCATTTGCAAGGGCGTTGGTACCTGGGATTTTACTGGCGAGATTAGATCCTATGGTTGAGAAGTCGTTTATCTTGTTAACTGTATCAATGGGATGCAGTGGTGTTTCGTTTGGTTTAGTTAGGACAATATTCTTGGTTTTTTTTTCAGTTTGTGAGTGCCCAGAATCTGAGAGAGTGTTTTCCAGGTATTTTTTATATCTCCACTTTTTCCCTTGGAGCCCCCCATGTCTCCTTTCGAAACTGATGTGCCTCTGCACCCTGTAATAGGGAATACCACACATCAGTTGTCAGATGATGACTCTAATGCATCTGTTGATATTACCACCTCCAGTGATGACGGTAACATGGTCAGTATGCAGGAAACTACTTGCTGAGTCGAGTAGGGAGAGTTTGCATTCCAGTTGTGACCATACTTGCAGACGTGATTACAATTTTCCAACTTAATGTTCAACGTTTCTTTGATAACCGGTACCTCCTCGAAGATGAACTACATAATTACCACCCTGACATCATCCTCCTGAATGAGGCAGCTGCGAGAGCAGATCAGCATATCAACTTACGTGGGTACTCTATTGTAGAGAAATCGAGAGGACCTCATAGTGGAGTTGCCGTCCTAGTTAAACTAGGTTATATGTTCCATAATGTTCATGTTGACGAGGATAACATTATTGCAATTTAGCTGACGACCTCTTATGGTCAGCTACTTATAGGAACTGGGTATTTTCCTCCGAGACAACCATGTATAGAGTCCATTCCCCTCCATCGGATCTTGAGTAGAAATATTCCTACAGTTTTGGCAGGAGATTTTGATGCCCATCATCCTGCACTCTTTAACTGCGGAGCTGATAATCCGTTGGGTAACTTAAAGGGAAATCACTTATTTAATGTCATGAAAACCAGAAATCTGTCGTTTCAAGGCCCATTCTTTAAGTCGTATGTAGGACCTCATCCGGGGACACCAGATATAGTCTTGACCAACAGAGACTGTGACGTATTCCAGGTCACAAGTTCCTTTTGAGATTGACAGTGGGGCGTCTATCTGGACATTATCCGAAGAATGGGTCGAGACATTCAAAGGATATTGGACCATGTTCTAGGAAGGTAACTGCATATGGTAATTTGAAAATAAATCTCTTGGGAAAGGTTGATTTCCGGGACACTATAATAACTTAGAGATATCTCAAGTGTTAAATATAGTGAAGTCAAATAATAGTAAATTGTGTGGAAAAGATCTCATGAAAGAGGTAGGGATTTACCTTGCTGGATTAGATGAATCTACTCAAATTAATAAACTACCCAAACTAAGGGTCGGCACTCCAAATGAATTCTTTATGAATGAAACCCAAAATCTGGTCATCTCAAAAATAATATCCTAACACCACAAGACTTTGAAAAAGCAATAAATGACACACCTATGCACTCTGCCTCAGGCCTAGACTCATGGAACTCCGTGTTCATCAAAAACTACAAGAAGCCCCTGTTACGTGCCTTCCGCATTCTATAGAGAGGGAGCATGGACACAGGGGTCATCCCACAATCACTAAAAACAACAGACATAGCCCCACTCTACAAAGGTGGCAGCTAAGTAATTAAAAAGAACTGCAGATCGACAGCACTAACATCCCATATCACAAAAATCTTTGAAAGGGTTCTAAGAAGCAAGATCCCAAACCACCTAAACACCCATCAGTTACACAACCCAGGGCAACATGGGTTTAGAGCAGGTTGCTCCTGCCTGTCCCAGCTACTGGACCATTATGACAAGGTCCTGGATGCTGTTGAGGATTAACAAAATGCAGAGTAATATACATAGGCTTTGCAAAAGCCTTCCACAAGTTTGACCATAGTGTAAGAGTGCACAAAATGCGAGAGAAAGGAATAACAAGAAAAGTTGGTAGATGGATCTATAACTTCCTGACAAATAGAACATAAAGAGTAATAGTAAACAGAGTTAAGTCCGAGGCATCTACAGTGAAAAGCTCTGTTCCACAAGGCACAGTATTTGCTCCTATCCTATTCCTCATCCTCATATCTGACTTAGGCAGAAATGTAAGTCATAGCTCCGTGTCTTCCTTTGTGAATGACACCCGAATTGTCATGACAGTGACCTCCATCGAAGACACCGCGAGACTCCAAGCGGACATCAACCAAATCTTAAAATGGGCCACTCAAAACAATATGAAGTTCAATGAAGAGAAATTTCAACTACTCAGATATGCAACACCTGCCGTATCAGGGCATACAACAGTTTCTAACCATACCATAGAGCGAAAAAGTAATGTGAAAGACCTGGGAGTGATAATGTCAGAGGATCTCACCTTCAAAGACCACAACAACGTATCTACTGCATCTGCTATGAAGATGATAGGATGGATAAAGAGAACCTTCAAAACTAGGGATGCCAAGCCCATGATGATTCTCTTCAAATCGCTTGTGCTCTCTAGGCTGGAATACTGCTGTACATTAACTGCCCCCTTCAAGGCAGGCGAAATTGTTGAACTGCAGAGTGTACATAGAACTTTCACGGAACACGTAAGTACGATAAGGTACGTAAGTTACTGTGAATGGTTGAAGTCCCTTGATTTGCATTCCCTGGAATGCAAACGAGAGTGATACAAGATAATATTCACTTGGAAAATCATAGAGGGATTAGTACCAAACTTGCATACGAAAATCACTCCCTATGAAAGCAAAAGACTCGGCAGGAGATGCAACATTCCCTCAGTGAAAATCAGGGACGCCACGAGTACACTGAGAGACAACACAATGTGTCAGGGGCCCAAGACTGTTCAACTTCCTCCCAGCATACATAAGGGGGATTACCAATAGACTCCTGGCTGTCTCCAAAAAGGCACTGGACAGGCACCTAAAGTCAGTACCTGACCAGCCGGGCTGTGGTTCGTACGTCAGTTTGCGTGCGGCCAGCAGTAACAGACTGGTTGATCAGACCCATACCACGAGGCCTGGCCTCAGACCATTTGTCTCCAGGTAAATATGTATGCATGTAAATAGTAACTAGGACACACCTTTATTGAATGTTGAAAGTCAATCAGAATGGGCATTCATAATAAATGACAAAGAAACGAAATTTCACTAATTGGCTATGTATCTTCGATGATAAAGCACTTGAACGCCCAAATAGTTGCTTGGATCCTGTCCTTGGTACAGTAAACCAGTGTTCAAAATTTGTAGGCAGTCGAATGAAGTATTTTAAACTCCTAAAGCAAAGTTTGGAGAAGAGAATCAGGAACCATGTGAAGGTGTGTCTTCGGGGATAATTAAGTCAGCGGTTGAAAACAGGAGACAACAATTGGCACTGACGAACCTTACCTAACCTAACTGAGTAAATATGTGAATGGGTTCATTAACAGTAAAAGATCAACAATAATACCATCTAATTATCTAATAGAAGAAAAGACATTTAGATATCTGCGGGTAACCACAGGTAGGCGAGGCGAATTAAAAGAGGACTGGAAGCGTGTTTAGTTAGTTAGTTTAATATCTTTATTATGCAGCCCATACCCATCCTGTGGGCGGTAGTCAAAAGATTACAGAGGTACATAATGGGTCTATGGACTGGGCCCCAAAGTTTTGATAGTTGAGCAAGGTAATGAACTCCAGGTATATCTGGTTACAATCATGACAAGTTACAAAGATATTTACAGATTACATAGGTACATAATGGGTCCAGCGACTGGGCCCTGATAGTACGTCTTTAAATAGTTGAATGACAGATTTATCATTATGGCGTGAAGCAATAGAACGAAAACATTTTAAATTAAGCAGATTCGTGAAATATACCTGTACACTCCCTTTTCTTCAGTTGAGTAATAGAATCCCTCTGGAGGTGCAGTGTGAGGGATAAACACTCAAGTGGTGGAAGACCAACACTCGACACACTCACAGTCCTCTGTTCAATACACTGGTCCCTGAGTCCTGGCAAACTAATATACAGCGTGTAGAGATAACGTAGTGTTACAGAAATATTCTCCAATCATCTTCTGATATGGTATTTGTTTTACAATTGCTGATTAAGTCTTCATGTGTAGATCAAGTAGAGATGGAAACCTTACGTATATTAATTAAGGCAAGAAATAAAAACAGTTCTGTTCAAGGTGAATTGATTAAATCAGCGTGACTAAGCTTTGTACTGTAGATAACCTCTTCTCCGACGCTTATGTCAATCAGCATCTAAACTTACTTAAAGATATACGAGTTGCAGTTTGCAACATGTGTCTTATAATGCGGAAATAGGTATACTACTATTACTACTACTAATAATATTAATAATAATAATAACAATCTTTATTTCTACAAGTACATGGTAAAACTAATACAGACCTAGTTGACATCACTGACATACTATATAGAAACCCCCCTTGTTATACCTGGAGTATACCTGGTGGGAATTTCGGGGGTCAACGCCCCCGCAGCCAGGTCCGTGACCAGACATTGTGATGGATCAGGGCCTGATCGACCAGGTTGTTACTGCTGGCCGCACATAAACCAACGTACGAGCCTCAGCCCAGCTCGTAAGGTACTGAATTTAGGTGCCTGTCCAGCGCCTTGAAGACAGCCAGGGGTCTATTGGCAATCCCCATTACGTATGCTGGGATTCACTTAAACAGTCTTGGGGCCCCTGACAACATGTTGTCTCTTAGCATACTCGTGGCGCCCCTGCTTTTCATTGGGGGAATGGTGCATCTCCTCCCGAGCCTTTTGCTTTCTTAGGGAGTGATTTTCGTTTGCAGATTTGGGACTAGTTTCTCTAGGATTTTCCAAGTGAATATTATAATGTGTCTCTCACCTGCTTTCCAGGGAGTACAAATCAAGGGACTTCAGCCGTTTCCAGTAATTTACATGCTTTATCGAACTTATACAAGCTGTAAAGGCTCTCTGTATATTCTCAAGGTTCGCAATTTCGCCTGCTTTGAAGGGAGCAGTTAGTGTACAGCAACAATCCAGCAGAGAGAGAACAAGCGATTTGAAAAAAAGTCATTATGGGTTTGGCATCTCTGGTTCTGAAGGTTCTCATTATCCATCCTATCATTTTCTTAGCAGATGTGGTAGATACATCGTGGTGTCTTTTAAAGTGAGATTCTCTGACATTATCACTCCCAGATTAGAATTTGTTTTATACTCCGATATGTAGAGTATTTCAGGCAACTAAATTAAGTTAATCTTGTTCCCCAGGATGCGATCCAAAACTAAGTCATCTAACACATAGGTACCTACTTTCCGCTAGATGAACAATGGCAGCAGGTGTAACGAAACATGCCCAACTCTTCACCAGTTCTGGGATCGATCCCGGACCCTCAGTGTGTGAATTGAGGACGCTATCAATCACATTTAAAAGATCTAGGAGGTTGGAGTTACCATTATCATACACTGATAAAGCTTGAGGTCAATACGTCGGACCTTGAATGTGAAGATCAGACTCCTGAAAGAAAGATCAGTACATCGTTAGTGTATTGTAAAGCTGTAACTCAAGAGGCACAAAAGTTGGAACTCAAACCATGTCCAGCAACGCTAAAATTGGATATCAACTGAATGAATGATTGTAAAGATATTTAATATTTTATATCACTGCACTGTAGCAAAGGATTTTTTTACACATTAATTTTATTGGGTAAGAGCTGTTATCCCACATCAGCTCACGTTCCTGCTGTTTGTCAAACTGGCAAAACACCATTATATATTAAAATCTTATCAGACTGAGCTCTGCTTACAAACACTAAATAGATATTATCCAGCCACTCACCAGTACTATTACAAACACTGATAGCGGCCACATTGCCACTCAACACTACTTACTTTTTTTTTATATTTTATTTAAAAAGTACATCACAGAACATAAAAAACAAACAGGCCTTATCCGTCAACAGATGTAATAAACTTTCCATGGCCATATAATACCACATACAAATATAAAAATTATGCATCATGTAACAAAGAGTATCTAATGAAAACACAAACAATTACCAAATTAGGGAAAGTATTGATACATACTTCCGTACAAACTACATCAACAGTAAAACCAGATATTCTTTACTATGACTTAAGTCATGAGGTACTAACTCAAAAGAGCACAGTATGTTTCATACCGTAACCTTGCGAACTAAGAGAGCGGTCAGGTTCACGCGCGCGGAGCAAAAAAAATTCGAAAAAATATGAAAATAGAGTTATTGTTACCAAAAAAAATAGCTGAACTTTCTGGCTACACTCTGGTATAATTATTATCCTTGTACGATGTTTCTAAAAGGAATTACAGCCATTTATAACAGGCATGGTGACAGTGCTGACGCGTCATATTGCGTAAGAAGCGCTAACTCGGCTTTGTTTACGTTTTTTCCCCGTGTTATTTTTATCGTTTTCTTATATCTTTATGTCTAATATAATACAAATTCACTGTCTGAGATCATGCCCGAGCGGGCGGAGCTAATATGGTCAAGTAACCAGTCAGGTACCCTGGGTATAGTACCCAAAATGGCCGACACCTCCAGTCAAAAAAATATTCCATAAATATTCCATACCCACGCTAATATCAATTATAAGGCTTATTTATCTATCACAATTGATCTATTATGACATAATGCAATATAATAATAGCATATAAACATAAAAAGCACACCGTAAAAAATAATATATAGCATAATATGATGCTCAAGAGGGAAAAATTTCTATCGGTGTATCCCGTGAAGTTTCGTATCTCTTACAAGTGATGAGAGAAAACGGATTTACAATGGTTAACTGTAATAAACACTCGTAGGTCACGCAAAAAGTGTAAAATAAAGCGAATTTTTCGGGGAAAAAAATTATTTCCCGGGCAGCTGGGGTGCCGCGCGCTTCGGCCTATATCTCGAAAGTAACTTATTTACCTATTTAGGGACAATTCATCTTTATTTATGAATGAATTGACTTGATTTTCACAACAAACATAGGAGAATGATTGCTTTACAAGGTGGAGTGTACCTTTCTGAACTATCCCAAATATTTTTAGATTTATGTGGGCAACAAGACCGACATCTTCCAATATGTCAAAAAAGTTATGAAACTTATTTTTTTTAGCATGAAGATAAGGTTTATTTTAGAATAGGTACACTTACAGTGATGGAATTAGAGGTGTTCTATCAGCAGCAAGTGTCAAAACCACTTTTCCAAGTACCACTGAGAAGGACTCCCCTGCCAAATGCAATTTTTCGTAAATTTTGCATATTTCATTTCCTTTTTGGCCGATGTGATTGAAACTTCAGCACAGGATATTTGATATAAGCTTCTAATAGTACACCAAAAATGAACGTAATCGGTTGAAAAATAAAGAAGTCGATATGTTTCACCTGCCCGCTCCCTAAACCTCCCCCTACCCCAGACAGAAGCCCCCCATCCTTTATCTGAGAAGTACAATATAAAATTAGAACCACAAGAGTGCACAGTAAATAAAGTTAACCCTAACACATCTATATATGCTATACAAAAGTATGAATTGTACAACACGTAAGAATATGAAGCATACACTACAATGGTACATCTGTTCCTAAAACTTAAAATGGTAAAGGTTATAACTGCCTCATGGCTTACAAAACAAACTGCAAATGCAATAATTTTTTTTTATTTAAAAATGCATTACAATACCTTAAAAATAAAGATTAAAAGAACCCCTTATCGACTCCACCACAGAAAATATAAATTTTTCATTTCCTAAATACACACTGCAGGTTCATCTTTGTGCTGTCACAAAATATCCCCCATCACCTATGTTTTTTATCTCTTTACTCGAATGCCAAAACCCAGATTATCCATTTCATCAATCAAAAATTATATTACAATAAGTATGG
The DNA here is from genome assembly GCF_038502225.1 of Cherax quadricarinatus. Taxonomy (NCBI): domain Eukaryota; kingdom Metazoa; phylum Arthropoda; class Malacostraca; order Decapoda; family Parastacidae; genus Cherax; species Cherax quadricarinatus. The sequence goes on from NW_027195761.1 coordinate 62,813, forward strand.
TTATTTCAATTATACTTATCACCCGACTAATAGGTGTACATTGTCATTACAGAGAATTCCATGAAAATTACTTAGGAATTAATACAAATATTGACAATCCTCTCAATCCTTCCCGTCCTCTACGTACAGTGTACACACATTCAAGTACATGTCGTGATGATCCAATCATAATTAAATTACCCCCCCCCCCTTTTCCCCAGTGCAAAATTAAGTGCCACTTGCACTAGGCGTCACAATATCTTACATTTGTTTACTTAACTAACAGTTTTTAGTTTAATATGTTTATTATGCACCCCATACCCATCCTGTGGGCGGTAGTCAAAAGATTACAGAGGTACATAATTGGTCCAGGGACTGGACTCCAAAGTTTTGATAGCTGAGCAAGTTACAGAGGTAATGAACTCACAATTTACAAAGGTAATGAACTCACAATTTACAAAGGTAATGAACTCACAATTTACAAAGGTAATGAACTCACAATTTACAAAGGTAATGAACTCACAATTTACAAAGGTAATGAACTCCAGGTAAGTCTGGTCACAATCATGACAAGTTACAAAGGTATTTACAGATTACAGAGGTACGTAATGGGTCCAGGGACTGGGCCCCCAAAGTTTTGATAGCTGAACTAGGTACAAAGGTAATGAGTTCACAAGTTACAAAGGTAATGAATTCTGTAGAATGGTTACTTACGTTTATACATGGCTACAATCATGAACAAATTATAGAGTAATGAGCAATTCACACTTCCACACCCGGTCACAACTGTAATGAGTTATTGGTGCAAATATTGATTGTTGAGTCACACACACCACACACACACACACACACACACACACACACACACACACACACACACACACACACACACACACACACACACACACACACACACACACACACGCACTTTAGTTTAATATCTTTATTATGCACCACATACCCATCCTGTGGGCGGTAGTCAAAAGATTACAAAGGTACATAATGGGTCCAGTGACTGGACCCCAAAGTTATGATAGCTGAACTAGTTACAAAGGTAATGAACTCCAGGTAGATCTGGTCACAATCATGGCAAGTTACAGAGGTAATGAATCAGCTTCACTCCTATACATGGTTACAGTCATGAACAAATTACAAAGTAATGAACCACTGATACGTCCACACCTGGTCACAATTGTAATGAGTTATAAATACAAATATTAAGTGGATCATACACCCACACTAGCGCGTGCTCGCACATACACACACGAGGGCGCACGCACGGACATGTGCACACGAGCGTACAAATATATGCATACACACAAAATATAGATAGTAATTACTTGACAAAGTGAAGGGTACCAAATAATATGGTAACAGAACACTAGATATTGAAACACACATACTAAATATATATTCCCATATTTATGTATTGTCATGTTCAACAAGATATATATGTTTATTAACAAAGTTCCAGAGCAATATCAGACTTACTCTTTCACACACTAAAAAACATAATATAACATTATAGCTCCTAATAAAACATGTACAGAGCAGTACTACCTCAATTATTAAAAAACCATCCTGGCACAAGACACTTCGGAAAGCCACCCCCTGACACTCGCCGCAAGCGCCCGCACCCCACAATCACCCCCCACCTCCCGCATGCACCAAGACACATACAGAAAATCTGCCACCACATACATCACTGCCCTCCGAATGTCCTTGGAAACCCCGCCCACATCAAAATGCAAAGCCTCAAAGTCGAAATGTTTCTTCCCCCTCCCGCCAATATACCCAAAACTCTCGCTAACCATGTCCTTACAACCTCCAATTTTTCACAAAAATATACAGCATGAAAAGCGGTCTCCTCTTCCCCACAATGCAAACAAGTGCCAGCACCTACATAACCCATTCTATATAGCACCGACCTTGAAGCTAGAATTCCCATAAAGAACCTATATACCACTTCACGAACCCTTGGCTTTAATTTAATCTTCCGAAAGTCTTCCCAAATGCCCCTCCAAGCATACATTGGGTATGTTGCTACTCCCTGTATCACTTCACCCTGTCTACCTGTCCTCCCCAGCCTACTTGCCCTTACTTTTCTTGCATCTCGTATTGCCAACAAATTATGCACCATATCTTCACACACCAATAACGCCTTCCCCTTCCACCATTTTCGCACATCCTCCATGACCTCGCCCACCCTTCTACCCCTCTCCCCTCCCGCCCTCAAGTAGTGCTGCTTCACATACCCGGGTTCGATTCCCGGCGGGTGGAAACATTTCGACACGTTTCCTTACACCTGTTGTCCTGTTCACCTAGCAGCAAATAGGTACCTGGGTGTTAGTCGACTGGTGTGGGTCGCATCCTGGGGGACAAGATTAAGGACCCCAATGGAAATAAGTTAGACAGTCCTCGATGACGCACTGACTTTCTTGGGTTATCCTGGGTGGCTAACCCTCCGGGGTTAAAAATCCGAACGAAATCTTATCTTATCTTATCTCTTATCTCTTATACACTGCCTTCACGCGTGTGTCCAAAGGTATAAGACCTAGCCCTCCCTGTCGCGTGCCATGGCCTCCCATAACCCCACACATACCTTAAAACCGCTCTCTCCAGTTCCTGAATATCACACGACCTCAGGGGATATACTTCTGCCACTCCCCACACTTTACTATACACAAGTGTGTTTACTACCACCACCCTCTGCTGCAAGGTTACATCCCCGGCCCTCCACCCTCGCATCCTTCCCTTCGCTCTGCTCACAACATCCTTGGAATTTATTCTCTGCACCTCCCCCACGTCCGCCATGTACACAACCCCACATATCTTAATTCTATCCACTACGTTCCACCCATACAGTTCCCCCCCCACCCACGCGCCTACTTCCAATAACTTAGACTTTGCTCCATTAACCCTCATCCCTGTTGCCCCACCAAAAATCTATATTATACATCCCACATTCCCCAATCCTATTTCCCCTCCCACCAGTACGGTGGTGTCATCCACATACCCCATAATACCACATCTGCCAGGACCCTCCTCTCCCCGCTCCTTCACTCCTTTCTCTACAAGCCTATAAAAAGGGTCCTGCATGCATGCAAAGAGTATTTAAGACAAGGGGCACCCCTTCCCCAACTGCACCGGCAGCCCTAACTTCCCATTAACCTGTACCCTGACCCTCGCAGGCGTATACAAAGTTGTCACCTGTTGCACAATCTCATCCCCAAAACCCTGTTTTTGTAAAATACTCCACATCATACGTCTATCTACACTGTCATAAGCCTGCTTCCAATCAATCCCCAAGATCCTCCCCGCTTGTCTACCCTCCACGAAATCCCTAATTCTTCCATGCCCCTCATGCATGCTTCGACCTGGAATCCCACACTGTCCTCTATGTAGTACTCGGTCAAGCACCTTTTTCATTCGATTACCTAAAACCTTCGCAAAAACTTTATAATCAGCACACATGAGGGAGATCGCCCTAAAAGCACCCAAGGTCTTCCCCCCCCCACCCTTATAGACCAAAACAACTACCCCCGTGCCCTGCGATTCCCCCAAAACTCCTCTTTCCTTCATACAGTTAAGCAACGAGACCAGACATTCCTTCATGCAATCCCAATGTGTAATATAGAAATCATTAGGAATTCCATCAATGCCCAGCGCTTTTCCCCTACTCAAGCCCATTACTGCCTTCTCCACCTCCTCCTCACTGATCCTACCCTCTAGTACTGCTCTCTCCTCCTCCCCTAAAATACCCCGAATTCCTTCCCCTAGAATCTCTCCCTCCCTCCCTCCACCCTCCCCCTGCTTAAAATTCTCCCTAAACCAAAAATCAGCATAATTACTCATTCCATCGGTGGTACTAAGTACCTGCCCATCCCTATATCCCCCCACCCCTTTACACACCTCTAATTCCATAATCGTGGCCATCTGTTGCCTATTCCTAAATTTCCTCAAAACACATCCTGACGGTTTGTCACCCCATAGTACCTCCTCTAATCCTTCCCTCACACGTATTGCATCAAAACGAGAATTTTGTATCTCCTTAAATCTTCCCCTTAAAACCTCTATTTCTCCATGTCTAGCCCCCCCGCCCCCTCCATAACAATCATTGAGCTGCCCCTCAAAATATTTCTGTAAACCAAACCTCCACCTCGCCTCATCCCATCCTCTATGCTGATAATACTCCTTAATCTGCAATTTAGCATGCTTCTCCCACCATTCCAATACATCCTCCTCTTTGTTGCGAACCTCCCAGAGTTGCCTCCACCATTCCCTAAAAACAACCCCTCCCCCTTCCCCTGAAGTAGCCTCACATTCATTTTCCAATAACCCACATACCTACGAACCATCCCTTCCCATGCCATCTCTGCCAAAACAGCACGATGGTCCGAAAAACCTAAATCAATCGTCATTACACTTTCTACTGTGATATCTTGTGTTTTATATATATGATCCAACCTGGCAGCATAACCTCTCCGCATAAACGTGTGCTCCACTCTCCACCCATCGCCACTATGTCATAAACCCCTGCATCCCTCAACAAATCCCTCAATACCCCAAGCACACACTCTGCCCCTCTCGGCTCCACATCCTTATTCCTGATTACACAGTTCCAATCCCCACCTATTATAGAAACCATGGGTAAACCCCGCAAGTAGAAAAGCAAAACCTCCCTTACAAAATCCACCTTTACCCGTATGTTTCTATCAGCCGGTATATATATCCCCAGAAAACATACTCTAATCTCGCCCCATAGCCCCTCCACCCTCACCACCCTCCCCTCCCCCCCCCCTCTTCCCACCTCTTCCCACCTGAGCACGTGAAATGGGCTGGATTCCCTCACTGCTACTGCCACCCCACCCTTTAATTTCCCTGAACTACCAGCATACATCCTAAAACCGTTCAGCCTCAACTCTCTGCCACACTTAAAATTGTGTTCTTGAATAAAACACACATCAATGTTAAAACGCCGCAAAACATCCTCCAACCATACTCGTTTAACATCGGCTCTAAGGCCATTCACGTTTATAGTTAGGCACTTAAAGATTCAGAAAGGGTGGCTTTCCTCTATGTCTCTGTCTCTTGTCAATTACACTTTTTGCTGCTCCTGTCTTTTCCCGTGCACTCTTTCCCGCCTGAACCCCCTCCCCCCATGTGCACTACCCTGCCCCTTCTTAATCACTCCCGCCCACGTCTTCTTCTCAGAACGCTGAGCTGGAGTAATAACCTCATCATCCGACGAACCTCCAGCTCTCTTTCTAGATGTTCCCTCAAAATCCATGTCATTATTTCCACTCTCCTTGTGCACCTCAGCTTCCACCTGGAGCAACTGCAACATACCAGACTCTGACCCCGGAGGTCCTGGAATCTGCCCAATCAGGTCCTCCTCAACCATCAGAGGGGATTTCCTCCGCTGGCACATCCAGGAAAGACTTAATCATCTCCTGTAGGGGTGCAGATAACTCCTGTAGGTCACCGGCCTCTCCCACCCCCACAGGCTGCTGCTCAACACCCGGGTCTGCCTGCGGGGAGCATCCGAAGCCACTGGTAGCGTCACACAGTTCTCTACCACGCCCTCCACTTCGTCCGCCCAATTACCTTTGCCTACTGCACCCATAGCCTTAGGCAGAGGTGCCACCAGAGACTCTGTGGCTACTTGCAGTACCAAAGGCCGCGGCGCTGCTGCCTTACCACACCCAGCTGCCATGTGGTCAAATGCGCCACACAGGCGCGAGGGAACATGAACATACGAGGGAATAGGCCTTCTCAAGGTCATCTTGACGGTGTAAGATCCTGCAGGCAGCCCTGCATAGATTCCATCCGTCCATCGTCCTAAAGTTATAGCATGCTCCTCACCATATCGTTGAAAAGTGTCTCTGATATCCACATCATCTGCTTCAAAAGGAACGTTGCGGATCCTCACCCAGGTGTAGTATTTTGAGGCATCCCACAGGGGTACCTCCAGTCCAGATGATACGGCGATGTTCTTCTCCTGGTACTGAGTCACTGTCCTTTCATATGCCTCCGCTGTGCAGAACTTTATGAAGATTCTTGAAGAACCATTAAGCGATATTCCATGAAGTTCATCACTGTCAATGCCAAACGTGTCCTGTATAATCGTTGGTAATAAACCAGAGGCATTCGTCGGGTAAATTGTTCCTTTCACAAGGTCAACACACACTGTGTTGCTCCTCCTGCGGTAGCTGGCAGCCATCTTGGTGAAAATAGGAAGTTGCACAACAGAGAAAGCAGGAGCATGTGCACACCACACCCACAAGACCCATGAGCGATATGGTCAATGGTGTTTACCTGGAGTTTACCTGGAGAGAGTTCCGGGGGTCAACGCCCCCGCGGCCCGGTCTGTGACCAGGCCTCCTGGTGGATCAGAGCCTGATCAACCAGGCTGTTGCTGCTGGCTGCACGCAAACCAACGTACGAGCCACAGCCCGGCTGATCCGGAACTGACTTTAGGTGTTTGTCCAGTGCCAGCTTGAAGACTGCCAGGGGTCTGTTGGTAATCCCCTTTATGTGTGCTGGGAGGCAGTTGAACAGTCTCGGGCCCCTGACACTTATTGTATGGTCTCTTAACGTGCTAGTGACACCCCTGCTTTTCATTGGGGGGATGTTGCATCGTCTGCCAAGTCTTTTGCTTTCGTAGTGAGTGATTTTCGTGTGCAAGTTCGGTACTAGTCCCTCTAGGATTTTCCAGGTGTATATAATCATGTATCTCTCCCTCCTGCGTTCCAGGGAATACAGGTTTAGGAACCTCAAGCGCTCCCAATAATTGAGGTGTTTTATCTCCGTTATGCGCGCCGTGAAAGTTCTCTGTACATTTTCTAGGTCGGCAGTTATAGAACCATCTACCCATTTTTCCTGCTATTCCTTTATCACGCATTTTGTGCGCTATTGCACCATTATCACACTTTTCGAAGGCTTTCGCAGTGTCTGTATGCTACATATACTACACCTACATTTTGCTTGTCCTCCAGAGCATCCAGACCCTAGTAGGTTTAGTGTTTTGTTTTGATTGTAATAATAAAGAACATCCAAGACTATGTCATAGTGGTCCAGTAGTTGTGAGAACCAGGAACGACCTGCTGTAATTGTAGGGGAATAATTATTACACTCTCTTTTGTCCCCATTGTCTTTATACAAAGAAACTATGCATGTTCTCTGCCAATCCCTAGGTACTTTCTCCTCTTCTATATATTTATTAAATAATAGTACCACTTCAGAACTATATCCCCCACCTGCTTTTAACATTTCTGTCTTGATCCCATCAATCCAAGCTGCTTTACTGACTTTCATTCTATCCACTGCCTCAAGCAAGTTCCCCACAATCACATAGGCTCTTCCTCACTCCTAAAGGATATTATACCTCCTTTACCAGTGCATTAAAACACAGCTTTCCTCTCTTCATTAACATTAACAGTTCATCAAAATATTCCCTCCATCGTCCCGATGCCTCCAACTCGCCATCTAATAACTCTGCTCTTTTGTTTTAAACTGCCAAATACATTTGTATCCCTAGGCCTTCTCAACTTTTATTTAATAAATGTATGGAAGAGGGGAAGGTATTTAGGTGGCAGAGAACCTGGAGTTTACCTGGAGAGAGTTTCGGGGGTCAACGCCCCCGCGGCCCGGTCTGTGACCAGGCCTCCTGGTGGATCAGCGCCTGATCAACCAGGCTGTTGCTGCTGGCTGCACGCAAACCAACGTACGAGCCACAGCCCGGCTGATCAGGAACTGACTTTAGGTGCTTGTCCAGTGCCAGCTTGAAGACTGCCAGGGGTCTGTTGGTAATCCCCCTTATGTGTGCTGGGAGGCAGTTGAACAGTCTCGGGCCCCTGACACTTATTGTATGGTCTCTTAACGTGCTAGTGACACCCCTGCTTTTCATTGGGGGGATGGTGCATCGTCTGCCAAGTCTTTTGCTTTCGTAGTGAGTGATTTTCGTGTGCAAGTTCGGTACTAGTCCCTCTAGGATTTTCCAGGTGTATATAATCATGTATCTCTCCCGCCTGCGTTCCAGGGAATACAGGTTTAGGAACCTCAAGCGCTCCCAGTAATTGAGGTGCATAGTTCCTGCGTATAAAGGCAACTGGGACGAAACAGAATGTAAAAATTGAAGGGAAATAAGCCAGTTGAGCATACCTGGTAAAGTTTATGGTAGTTATTATTGAAAGAATTATGTATAAGATGGACAGCAGGATTGCATATGAACAAGGAGGCTTTAGGAAGGGTAGGAGGTGTGTAGACCAAGTGTTTACAGTGAAGCATATAGGTAAACAGTATTTAGATAAGAGTAAAGAGGTCTTCGTTGCATTTATGGATTTGGAAAAGGCATATGATAGGGTGGATATGAGAGAAATATGGTAGATATTGTAAATGTATGGAATATGTGGTAGGCTACTAAAAGCAGTTAAGAGGTTTTATGAAGATAAGCACAGGTTAGAGTACGTAGAAGAGAGGGAGATTATTTCCCAGTAAAAGCAGGCGTGATGTCACCATGTTTGCTCAGTATATGGGGTTGTACGATTGAATGCTCAGGTGTTCGCAAGATGTGTGAGATTAAGAGACAAAGGATGTAACACAAAGTGGGAGTTGTCACAGTTACATTTTGCTGATGACACTGTGTGAGTGGACATGTCAGCAAATGGGTCTATTAAAAACGAGGTGAATCATAGAATTAATGAGGGAAAAAAGGTGAGTGGAGCACTGAGGAGTCTGTGTTACCAACACTCTTATATGAGTGTGAAGAATGGGTGGTGAATGTCGCAACAAAGAGAAAGCTGGAGGCAGTGAAGATGACGTGTCTGAGGGCAATGTGCGATGTGAATATAATGCAGAGAATGTAAATATAAACTAGAGGGCAAAGGAAGGATTGTTGACTTAGCTTGGCCATTTAGAAAGAATAGAACAAAATAGAATGACTTGGAGGGCATATTAACCTATAGTGGAAGGAAGACAGGGTTGGGGTCGTCCTAGGAAAGGTTGGAAGGAGGGAGTAAAGAGGTTTTGTGTGTAAGGGGCTTGGAATCCCAGCTACCATGTGTAAGCATGTTAGATAGGAGCGACTGGAGATGAATGGTTTTTATGACTTGACGTAATGTTGGAGAAAAGTAACGTGAAGGGATTCGAGGGAACTGGTTAGCCGGACTTGAGTCCTGGAGGTGGGGAGTACAGTGCCTGCACTCGGAAGGCTAGGTGTTGATATGTTGCATTTTTTTTAACTGTAGTGTAATCACGCCTCTAGCAAGACAGTAATGGAGTACATGATGAAGAAAGTGTTTCTTCTTTTTCTGGTCACTCTGCCTTGGTGGGAAACGGCCTATGTGTTGATAAAAAAAGAAAAGCCTGTTAAGTATACCTGGTAAGGTGTATGGTAGAGTTATTTTTTAAAGAACTGTGAGTAACACGGACAGCAGGATTGCAGATGAACAAGGAAGCATTAAGAAGGGCACGGAATGCATAGATCAAACGAGTATTTAGAAAAAGGTAAAAATGTCTTTGATGCATTTATGGATTTGGAAAAGGCATAGGACAGGATGCATGGAAGAGCAGTGTGGCTGATGTTGCAAGTGTGTGGAATAGGTTCCAAAATCATAATGATACGATTGCAAACAAACCACACCACGGGTGGGAATAGAACCCGCGGTCAGAGAGTCATAAAACTCTTATTGTAGCCAGCTGACCCAGTGGCTAAGGAGAGGCAATACCAATTTCGTCCTGTTTTTTTCCCCCCTCTGGTCCGATTTCTTACATTTATGGTGTATGTGAAGTAGTGTTCCTAAACCTTATTGTAAGTTTCAATAAAATAACCCAAAAAACAACTGAAAAAAATAAATACTGAAAATGACATTTGAAAGTTAATTGCTCCTAAACTGTACTGTGAAAGGTGGTTTTGGGATTTGGTACTCAATAAACCGTTTTAATGAGATATTCCTGTAATTGCAGAACCTGCTAATATCTTATCATTATTCAATAAAAAATAAAGTTTCTAGGTTTTTGACATGTTGCAAAAATCTTACCCTTTAGTCCCACACAAATCCCAAAATTTTTGGAATATTTCCGTATTGCAATTGAGAAAATGTACAACAATCATTGATTTATGATTTCTGTTAAAATCGTTTAAATTATTTCAATAATAAAGGCGCATTTACATAAAATAAGTCAATAACTTACATCCGAGATAATCGCCTCAAACATCAGCAGGCCTCCCGTCTTGGGAAAAAAATAATTCCGAGAATATCGCTTTTCAGTGTTTTCCTTATAAAACTAGTTATCTACTGCAGTTAGCCTCTCAAAAGTACCGTTTTCTCTTACTCAAGACCAAAGAATACGTTATGTGAAGAGGGGAAATGATTTTATATGCAATATTCCTGGTTGACACTCCTTATTATGGCCTATTTTATTAATTCTAGAGTATATATGTCACTTATGGTGTTTATTATGTCATATTAAATAAATTCTGATAGATAAATAAGCCGTAGAGTTGATATTAGTGTTATACTGAAAGTATTATTCCTGTCTTCCCAGAGCAGGAATGTTCTCAGACGGTTCCTGATTGGCTGTAAGTCTACGTATAAGTTCCGCCCATTCTCATATGATGCCAAATCGTCAATTATTATAATAGAAATAATAATAAAAGAAATAACAATAAAAAAAAGGAAAAAATCGTAAAAAAATTACGGGAACTGAGCAGTCATGTTGCTAGTGCCACTGTCACCATACATGATACAAATGACTGTAATTCCTTGTAGGAATGTCGTACGGTCTGGAGTTTTGAGACTCTCTGACCGCGGGTTCAAACCCCACCCGTGGTATGGTTTGTTTCAATCGTGTCATTATGATTTCGTGAGTCATGTTGAGACATTGATTCAAAATAATATTCAAAACAATGTTCACTACCATCCTTGATAATATTGCACCAGTTAAAGAGGTTAGGATTAAATGGTGAACTGAACCCTGGATGACTACTGAGATATTAGATAATATGAAATTCAGAGACCAATTGCTAAAAATATTTAAAACAGACAGGATATTGCAGCACTAAATGAATTCCAAAGGGTGAGGAACAGAGTGCAGAGACTTATTAAAGGAGCAAAGACAAAGCACTATTGCTCAAAAATTGAAAAGTATAAGCATAACCCCAGAAAGCTCTGGCAACAACTATGTGGAAATTTATTTGGTCCCTAAAGTTCCACAGGACAGATACGGCATACAAAGGGGTCCCAGCATGGCCGTTATGGAACGGCTGAGCTGGGTGGCCCTTACACCCAACCCCAAACACAAACATTCTCTCCCGAGTTGGCATGGATGGTAAGCACTTATTAATTTATAGATTTACCCTTCAGGGGAGAAGTAGGTAGTTTACTGTTAGTACACTAATATTAGGATTATTGAGGCAACTGTAGATAATAATAATGTAGACCTAAGACCTTAACATAGGTAGTAATAGGCCGATAATGTAGGAAAACACTAGGTTAAGTTAGCTAGGGAGAACTGGCAGCCCTAATTTGAATGACAAGGCATGGGTCTGGGAGGGATCAGCTCATTCTTCTATGACCAGACATCACCTGGACAAGACATGCCGTGATCATCAGACGGCGAACCCCACGTATCTTCACATATGAGACCTGGGGAAATCTGGTAGAGGCACCTCAATGTACCGTAGATGACCTCCGTCAGGCCAATACAGTAAGACAAGACCTCCACCTTTTCCGTAGGATTTCTGGCCAGTGTCTGGGGAAAATTGTGAGCAAGTTGATCTGTAGGCCTGTGTGCAGCTGGCATTGCATGTCCAGTACGTACCAGCATCTCTTGTTAGTCTAGAAGCTAGTGTCCGTGTCTGCATAGTTATACTAGGGGATACACACTCCCTTGGATATAGGAATTTCTGAGGTGCAGGCAGGTCACTAATAATGATTGAATATTGCAGGAATTAAGGCTCCCGGTTGCACGTGATTTCTGAGGGGAAGTCCAAAGGGGCTAAGCTTAGGGAGGTTGAAGATCAGGATATACTTACGTTTATACATGGCTCGTTGTGCCTCGTTGTGCTCCCGGTTTTCTGGTGTTTTCACGGTCGCTCTTACGTGCTAGAACTTTAATTTGTGTCATCAATCCTATACGATACATCCCTCTAGCGCCTGGAACCAATCTTGGGCGGAAAACATTATATACTGAGTCAAAAAAGGAGAATTAGTGTGCATTACCTAGCAGAGTTTACTGCCAGAGGGGAATCATAGGCCTGTTTTCCGTGTGAAAAAAATAATAATAATTGAACTTTGTGTCAGAGGAAAGAAAGTCTCCCTGAAAGCATTGAGTATACACAGTGTATAGTGTATACTACAGTGGCTCCCTAGTATATTGATGATAAAGGCTAAAGTGTCATTTGAAAACAGGTGAATTTGTAAATGAAGTGATAAGCCTATAGAGGCAGGTGCCAGAAGTCGCCAGAAACTTACCACAGGTCAGCTGTTTTTAATAATCTTCCTGGCCTGCTAGTGTACTCGCATATAATCTAGTGATACCAGTGAATAGCAGAATACAGTGTTGTAGTAGCAACTAACCAGTATTATAATGGTACTTAGTGGAGTGGAGTGACTTTCATTAGTTTCTTTTTCTTGAAATACGAGACGTTACTGTGAATTTCATATAACCTGTAGTTACCAGCGGTCGCAATATACACAACGAGAAGCAATTATTACTACAGAAAAAGCGTCCTTCCTCCAAAATTTGCACCAGTCAACTATAGTGATAATATAGCATTTATTGTGGTGGAGACGGAAAAAACAAAAATAGAAAAGCCAGATACAGCGATTGATAAACAAAGAGGTCGACTGTACGTCATTGTAGGAGCTGCCAGATATCACCGGCTCTTCAACACGCAAGTTATACTTTTGTATCAGTCAAATCACATATTACTCGGGTAGATAATTTCCAGTAGATCCTTCATGTGTTAGCTCAAATCACCGACCAGTATGTTTTAAATAAGTGACCCACTGATCAGAGCAGATCGACTGGTCCGAACCCTTGACTGGTCCGAACCCTTGACTGGTCCGAACCCTTGACTGGTCCGAACCCGGGACTGGTTTCAAACAGTTTCGTTGGACAATAAAGCAGACTGTAAACGGATGGGTTTGTAGGCGCCCTTATAAACACAAACATTAAAAATCAGGAACGTGACGGTAAGCTGTCCAATATACAAAAAGAGTTAGAAACAGAAATACAAATAGCTAGAGCTTCATTTAAGGTTATTAATATAATATTCAAGAGGTTGCTAGTAGAATTGCAGTAAATCAACCATTCAAATCATTATGAAGCTGTGTGTAGTCTGTGGTCAGTCAAACAAACGGGCTTCCACATGGATAAATTGTCATTTTTGTGGAAATTGGTGTCACGCTCCTTGTGCAGATATCCCAGAACTAGCTACAAGCAGTATTAAAACAGAGAAGTGTTTTTGGGTATGCCCAAATGAGGAAAATCTGTGGACTAAAATCACAAGGGTATTAAAAGAGGACAACATCAAAGCTGCTTTCATAGAAAACCTGGAAGCTTTCTACAACAGATGGGAACATAAAAAGTCTGGGCTGAATGGTACTGCCCTTGATACTGGCCATGTAGTCACAAACTGTAAGGCTGGAGGTGATGTCCTGGTAGTCAGTAAATGTGGGGCTGATAGTGCTGTCCTGGGAGACAGTAATGGTGAAGCTGGAGGTGCTGTCCTGGGAGACAGAAATGGTGAAGCTGGAGATACTGTCCTGGGAGACAGTAATGGTGAAGCTGGAGATTTTGTCCAGGTAGTCGGGAATTATACGCAGGAAGGAATACATATAAATGACCTCATAGAGGACAGGAGCCATAGTAGGGAAACAAGTGTAGTCAAAGATAAGATAAAACCAATATTGCAAACTAGAAATACCGCAGGAAATAGCAAACAAGAGGACTCCAATAGCAATAGTGAGGATAAATTACCAAAAACAACTGGTGGGAGCTCCATTGTTGGTGCTAGGGAGGATAGGAGTAAGACAGGGAAACATGCACCAACAGGGAATACAGTCACAGAAACCCAAGGCAAACGGAAACCAAGCCTGTGCACATACTATGCACTTGGTATCTGCTGGCATGGGAAATCTGGAAAAACAGATGGGACATGCAACTATGACCACCCTAGAAAATGTCATGCCCATATGACAACAGGAAAATGCAAACTCCCTTCCTGTAAGCTTTTTTACCCTGAAATGTGTACCTCTTCAGTACAGGAAAGACTGTGCTATAACTTAAATTGCCAGGCATACCATCTAAAGGGGACAAAAAGATACAAAACATCCAGGCCATGGGAAAACCTGGGTAGCCACAGCCACTCAAGAGGGAGAGGTTTTTTAGTGCCAGGAAGGAAAAAAAACTGGCAGGAAATGGCAGAAATCGTACACCAAATCCAGTCATTCCTGGAGTGGAACCACAGTCGATGGCCTCCACTCCAAACCAACAGATACAGATACTAATGCCGGAAAAAAAATCCCCCCCCAGTACCAACAATACCACCAGTCCGATAACATTCTTCTTTGCAAATATACAGGGTCTAAAGCCAGCAACAAACAACAAAATACCTTTCATCCGTGGACTGCTTGCAGAGGCAAAGGCAATGTTTGCGGCTTTCACTGAGACCCACATAAAGGATCACTTGGACAACGAAATATGGATCCCAGGTTACAACCTATACAGATGTGACAGAGTGAACAGGCAAAAGGGGGGGGTTGGCCTGTACATTGCAGAGTCACTTGTTTGCACAGAACTGCTTAATGCCTCAAATGACGTAGTGGAAGTTTTAGCAGTAAAGGTCGAGAACCAAAACCTAGTCATTGTGGTAGTCTACAAGCCTCCGGATGCAACATCCCAGCAATTCCAGGAACAGCTGTTAAAAATTGACCACTGTCTGGAAAATCTTCCAGCTCCTGCACCCAACATCTTGCTCCTGGGGGATTTCAACTTAAGGCACCTAAAATGGAGGAATATAGCAAATAATATTGTTGCAGTAATAACACCAGGAGGCAGCTCTGATGAAAACTCACACTCACACGAGCTTTTAAATCTCTGCACAAAATTCAATTTAAACCAGCAAATAATAGAGCCTACTAGACTGGAGAATACACTAGACCTCATCTTCACTAACAATGATGATCTGATAAGAAATGTCACCATATCAAAAACAATATACTCAGATCACAACATAATTGAGGTTCAGACATGTATGCGTGGAGCCCCAGACCGACAAAATGAGACTAGTCACGAGGGAGCATTCACCAAATTCAACTTCAATAACAAAAACATAAAGTGGGACCAAGTAAACCAAGTCCTAACCGATATAAGCTGGGAAGATATACTAAGCAACACAGACCCAAACTTATGCCTAGAACAGATTAACTCGGTGGCACTCGATGTATGCACAAGGCTTATTCCTCTAAGAAAAAGGAGGAGTAGATGTAAAATAGAAAGAGACAGGCGCTCCCTTTACAGGCGACGGAAAAGAATAACAGAGCGGCTAAAAGAGGTCAATATATCTGAAATGCGCAGGGAGACACTGGTCAGAGAAATAGCAAGCATCGAACTTAAGCTAAAAGAATCCTTTAGGAGTCAGGAATCGCGGGAAGAACTAAAAGCCATAAATGAAATCGAAAGAAACCCAAAGTATTTCTTCTCCTATGCCAAATCAAAATCGAGAACAACGTCCAGTATTGGGCCCCTACTTAAACAAGATGGGTCCTACACAGATGACAACAAGGAAATGAGTGAGCTACTCAAGTCCCAATATGACTCAGTTTTTAGCAAGCCGCTAACCAGACTGAGAGTCGAAGATCAAAATGAATTTTTTATGAGAGAGCCACAAAATTTGATTAACACAAGCCTATCCGATGTTATCCTGACGCCAAATGACTTCGAACAGGCGATAAATGACATGCCCATGCACTCTGCCCCAGGGCCAGACTCATGGAACTCTGTGTTCATCAAGAACTGCAAGAAGCCCCTATCACGAGCCTTTTCCATCCTATGGAGAGGGAGCATGGACACGGGGGTCGTCCCTCAGTTACTAAAAACAACAGACATAGCCCCACTCCACAAAGGGGGCAGTAAAGCAACAGCAAAGAACTACAGACCAATAGCACTAACATCCCATATCATAAAAATCTTTGAAAGGGTCCTAAGAAGCAAGATCACCACCCATCTAGAAACCCATCAGTTACACAACCCAGGGCAACATGGGTTTAGAACAGGTCGCTCCTGTCTGTCTCAACTACTGGATCACTACGACAAGGTCCTAAATGCACTAGAAGACAAAAAGAATGCAGATGTAATATATACAGACTTTGCAAAAGCCTTCGACAAGTGTGACCATGGCGTAATAGCGCACAAAATGCGCGCTAAAGGAATAACAGGAAAAGTCGGTCGATGGATCTATAATTTCCTCACTAACAGAACACAGAGAGTAGTCGTCAACAGAGTAAAGTCCGAGGCAGCTACGGTGAAAAGCTCTGTTCCACAAGGCACAGTACTAGCTCCCATCTTGTTCCTCATCCTCATATCCGACATAGACAAGGATGTCAGCCACAGCACCGTGTCTTCCTTTGCAGATGACACCCGAATCTGCATGACAGTGTCTTCCATTGCAGACACTGCAAGGCTCCAGGCGGACATCAACCAAATCTTTCAGTGGGCTGCAGAAAACAATATGAAGTTCAACGATGAGAAATTTCAATTACTCAGATATGGTAAACATGAGGAAATTAAATCTTCATCAGAGTACAAAACAAATTCTGGCCACAAAATAGAGCGAAACACCAACGTCAAAGACCTGGGAGTGATTATGTCGGAGGATCTCACCTTCAAGGACCATAACATTGTATCAATCGCATCTGCTAGAAAAATGACAGGATGGATAATGAGAACCTTCAAAACTAGGGAGGCCAAGCCCATGATGACACTCTTCAGGTCACTTGTTCTATCTAGGCTGGAATATTGCTGCACTCTAACAGCACCTTTCAAGGCAGGTGAAATTGCCGACCTAGAAAATGTACAGAGAACTTTCACGGCGCGCATAACGGAGATAAAACACCTCAATTACTGGGAGCGCTTGAGGTTTCTAAACCTGTATTCCCTGGAACGCAGGAGGGAGAGATACATGATTATATACACCTGGAAAATCCTAGAGGGACTAGTACCGAACTTGCACACGAAAATCACTCACTACGAAAGCAAAAGACTTGGCAGACGATGCACCATCCCCCCAATGAAAAGCAGGGGTGTCACTAGCACGTTAAGAGACCATACAATAAGTGTCAGGGGCCCGAGACTGTTCAACTGCCTCCCAGCACACATAAGGGGGATTACCAACAGACCCCTGGCAGTCTTCAAGCTGGCACTGGACAAGCACCTAAAGTCAGTTCCTGATCAGCCGGGCTGTGGCTCGTACGTTGGTTTGCGTGCAGCCAGCAGCAACAGCCTGGTTGATCAGGCGCTGATCCACCAGGAGGCCTGGTCACAGACCGGGCCGCGGGGGCGTTGATCCCCGAAACTCTCTCCAGGTAATCCAGGTATATGCTGCAACACCAAGTAAGTTAGTCCTTTATATGTGCATGCAGGCGAGTTTCTTGCAACATCAATCATTTGTGAAAATCTGTCCTATAAGCCACTTGTGAGGCTAGGGTTGAATAGACTGATGCAATTATCGGAGAAGTGGCAGATGCAGTTTAATATTGACAAATGCAAAGTTCTAAATGTTGGACAGTTAAATAACCATGCCACACACAAACTAAATAACGTAGATCTTAATACTACTGATTGCGAAAAGGATTTAGGAGTTCTGGTTAGCAGCAATCTAAAACCAAGACAACAGTGCATTAGTGTTCGCAATAAAGCTAACAGAATTCTTGACTTCATATCTAGAAGTATAAATAATAGAAGTCCTCAGGTTGTTCTTCAACTCTATATATCCTTGGTTAGGCCTCATTTAGACTATGCTGCTCAGTTCTGGTCACCGTATTACAGAATGGATATACAGTGGACCCCCGGTATTTGATGCCATTGGTATTCGATAAATCCGGTATTCGATGCATTATATCGCAAAAATTTTGCCTCGGTATCCAATCGAAAACCCGGTATTCGATACGATTCGTACGAAACGTGTCCACATGTGGCCTGAACTGCCCCGTGTGTGCCAGTGTTTACAAGCCAGCCAGTGTGCGTGCATCTAAGGATACATTTGGTACATTCCAAATTATCCATATTATCACTGTTTTTGGTGCTTGTTTCTGCAAAATAAGTCACCATGGGCCCCAAGAAAGCTTCTAGTGCCAACCCTTCGAGAAAAAAGGCGCTAATGACTATTGAAATGAAGAAAGAGCTAATTGCAAAGTACGAAAGTGGAGTGCATGTGTCGGAGCTGGTCAGGTTGTATAATAAACCCCAATCAACCATCTCTACTATAGTGACCAGAAAAACGGCAATCAAGGAAACTGTTCTTGCAAAAGGTGCAACTGTGATTACGAAACAGCGACCTCGTGTTAGAAAATGTTGAGAGACTGTTATTGGTGTGGATAAATGAAAAACAGATAGCAGGAGATACCATCTCTCAAGTGATCATTTGTGAAAAGGCTAGGCAGTTGCATGACGATTTGGTAAAGAAATTGCCTGCAACTAGTGCTGATGTGAGTGAATTTAAGGCCAGCAAAGGTTGGTTTGAAAGATTTAAGAATCGTAGTGGCATACATAGTGTGATTAGGCATGGTGAGGCTGCCAGTTCAGACCAAAAAGCAGCTGAAAAATAAGTGAAGGAATTCAAGGATTACATAGACAGTGAAGACTTGAAACTTGAAGAAGTGTTTAATTGCGATGAAACAGGCCTGTTTTGGAAGAAAATGCCAAGCAGGACCTACATTACTCAGGAGGAAAAGGCACTCCCAGGACATAAGTCTATGAAAGACTTACTCTGTTAATGTGTGCCAATGCTAGTGGTGATTGCAAAGTGAAGCCTTTATTAGTGTATCACTTTGAAACTCCCAGAGTGTTCAGGAAAAACAATGTCCTCAAGGCTAATTTGTGTGTACTGTGGAGGGCAAACAGTAAGACATGGGTCACTAGGGACTTTTTCTATGACTGGTTACACCATTCATTTGCCCCTACTGTGAAAAATTACCTAAATGAAAAGAAATTAGACCTTAAGTGCCTCCTGGTATTAGACAATGCCCCTGGTCATCCTACAGACTTGGCAGAGCGACTTTCTGGGGATGTGAGTTTCATTAAGGTCAAGTTTTTGCCTCTTAATACCACTCCTCTCCTGCAGCCCATGGACCAGCAGGTCATTTCTAACTTCAAGAAACTGTACACAAAAGCTATGTTTCAAAAGTGCTTTGTAGTGACCACAGAAACTCAACTGACTCTAAAAGAGTTTTGGAAGGATCACTTTAATATCCTCAATTGTATAAACCTTATAGGTACGGCTTGGGAGGGAGTGACTAAGAGGACCTTGAACTCTGCTTGGAAAAAACTGTGGTCAGAATGTGTAGACAAAAGGGATTTTGAAGGATTTGAGGCTAACCATGAGGATCCTATGCCAGTTGAGGAATCCATTGTGGCATTGGGGAAGTCCTTGGGGTTGGAGGTTAGTGGGGAGGATGTGGAAGAGTTGGTGGAGGAGGACAATGAAGAACTAACCACTGATGAGCTGCTAGATCATCTTCAACAGCAAGAGGCCACACTTGAGGAAACTGCTTCGGAGGAGGGGATAGAGAAATTGAAGAAGTTGCCTACTTCAAAGATTAAGGAAATGTGTGCAATGTGGCTTAAAGTGAAAACCTTTTTTGATGACAATCACCCTAACACAGCTATTGCAAGCTGTGCTGGTGACTATTACACTGACAATGTTGTGAAACACTTTAGGAATGTCATAAAGGAACGGGAGGTACAGGCCACTATGGACAGATATGTTGTGCGACAGAAATCCAGTGACTCTCAAGCTGGTCCTAGTGGCATTAAAAGAAGAAGGGAAGTAACCCCGGAAAAGGACTTGCTACCTCAAGTCCTAATGGAAGGGGATTCATCAAGAACTGCAAGAAGCCCCTATCACAAGCTTTTACCATCCTATGGAGAGGGAGCATGGACACGGGTGTCGTCCCACAGTTACTAAAAACAACAGACATAGCCCCACTCCACAAAGGGGGCAGTAAAGCAATAGCAAAGAACTACAGACCGATAGCACTAACATCCCATATTGTAAAAATCTTTGAAAGGGTCCTAAGAAGCAAGATCACCACCCATCTAGAAACCCATAAATTACACAACCCAGGGCAACATGGGTTTAGAACAGGTCGCTCCTGTCTGTCTCAACTATTGGATCACTACGACAAGGTCCTAGATGCACTAGAAGACAAAAAGAATGCAGATGTAATATATACAGACTTTGCAAAAGCCTTCGACAAGTGTGACCATGGCGTAATAGCGCACAAAATGAGTGCTAAAGGAATAACAGGAAAAATCGGTCAATGGATCTATAATTTCCTCACTAACAGAACACAGAGAGTAGTCGTCAACAGAGTAAAGTCTGAGGCAGCTACGGTGAAAAGCTCTGTTCCACAAGGCACAGTACTCGCTCCCATCTTGTTCCTCATCCTCATATTTGACATAGACAAGGATGTCAGCCACAGCACCGTGTCTTCCTTTGCAGATGACACCCGAATCTGCATGACAGTGTTTTCCATTGCAGAAACTGCAAGGCTCCAGGCAGACATCAACCAAATCTTTCAGTGGGCTGCAGAAAATATGAAGTTCAACGATGAGAAATTTCAATTACTCAGATATGGTAAACACGAGGAAATTAAATCTTCATCAGAGTACAAAACAAATTCTGGCCACAAAATAGAGTGAAACACCAACGTCAAAGACCTGGGAGTGATCATGTCGGAGGATCTCACCTTCAAGGACCATAACATTGTATCAATCGCATCTGCTAGAAAAATGACAAGATGGATAATGAGAACCTTCAAAACTAGGGTTGCCAAGCCCATGATAACACTCTTCAGGCCACTTGTTCTATCTAGGCTGGAATATTGCTGCACACTAACAGCACCTCTCAAGGCAGGTGAAATTGCTGACCTAGAAAATGTACAGAGAACCTTCACGGCGCGCATAACGGAGATAAAACACCTAAATTACTGGGAGTGCTTGAGGTTCCTGAACCTGTATTCCCTGGAATGCAGGTGGAAGAGATACATGATTATATACACCTGGAAAATCCTAGAGGGACTAGTACCGAACTTGCACACGAAAATCACTCACTACGAAAGGAAAAGACTTGGCAGACGATGCAACATCCCCCAATGAAAAGCAGGGGCGTCACTAGCACATTAAGAGACCATACAATAAGTGTCAGGGGCCTGAGACTGTTCAACTACCTCCCAGCAGTCTTCAAGCTGGCACTGGACAAGCACCTAAAGTCGGTTCCTGATCAGCCGGGCTGTGGCTCGGACGTTGGTTTGCGTGCAACCAGCAGTAACAGCCTGGTTGATCAGGCTCTGATCCACCAGGAGGCCTGGTCACAGACCGGGCCGCGGGGGCGCTGACCCCCGGAACTCTCTCCAGGTAAACTCCAGGTAAACTCTAAACGCTAACACCTCTCCCCTCCTCCCATCCCATCAATCATCACCAGATCTTCATTAAAGGTAAGGGTCAATTATTTTATTGTTATTGTAATTATTCTATTGCATTAAACTTAATATTTCATGTAGTAAAATTTTTTTTTTCATACTTTTGGGTGTCTTGAATGGATTAATTTGATTTCCATTATTTCTTATGAGGAAAATTGATTCGCTTTTCGATATTTTCGGTATTCGATGAGCTCTCAGGAACGGATTAATATCGAATACCAGGGGTCCACTGTAAAAGCTCTGGAAAACGTACAGAGGAGGATGACGAAGATGGTCCCATGTATCAGAAATCTTCCCTATGAGGATAGACTGAGGGCCCTGAATCTGCACTCTCTCAAAAGGCATAGAATTAGGGATGATGTGATCGAGGTGTATAAATGGAAAACAGGAATAAATAAAGAGGATGTAAATAGCGTGCTGAAAATTTCCAGCCGAGACAGGACTCACAACAATGGTTTCAAGTTGGAAAAATTCAGATTCAGGAAGGATATAGGAAAGCACTGGTTTGGTAATAGAGTTGTGGATGAGTGGAACAAATTCCCAAGTACAGTTATTCAGGCTAAAACGTTGTGTAGTTTTAAAAATTGGTTAGATAAATCCATGAGTGGGTGTGGGTGGGTGTGAGTTGGATCTGACTAGCTTGTGCTGTTGGGTCTGACACAGTGCTCCATCCTTGAGTGGAGATGACCAGACTGGGTGGGTCATTGGGGTAATCCGGGGGGGGGAAGTCATTGGTCTATTCCGGGGGGGGGACATGGACCTGCTCCGCATGGGTCAGTAGGCTTGATGCAGTGTTCCTTTTTCTTATGTTCTTATGAAAAGTAGGGAATGGGATGGGTTCCATGGTGCATCTGCACTACCAGCTGTGTTGAAGTTTTCTTGGGCATGAAGGAGGGTTTACAGGCCTTTCATTTCTCCTAGGAGCTACCTGTGAAAATTTTGTCTGGACTGCCTCCAAGTGAGTCGCCTACCCTGGCAAACTCTGTTGACACCAAGCTCTGAGGTCGGTACCTTAGCCTCACAAGTGGCTTATAGGACAGATTTTCATAAATGATTGGGGTTGCAAGAAACTCGCCTGCATGCACGTATAAAGGACTAACTTACATATATCCTGATCTTCAACTTCCCTAAGCTTAGCCTTAGCCCCTTTGGACTTCCCCTCAGAAACCACGTGCAACCGGGAGCCTTAATTCCTGCAATATTCAATCGTTATTAGTGACCTGCCTGCACCTCAGAAATTCCTATATCCAAGAGGGTGTGTATCCCCTAGTATAACTATGCAGACATGGACACTAGCTTCCAGACTGACAAGAGACACTGGTACTTACTGGGCATGCACTGCCTGCTGTGCAAAGGGCCTACAGATCAACTGACTCACAATTTTCCCCAGACACTGGCCAGAAATCTACGAGATAAAGTGGAGGTCTTCTCTTACTGTATGGGCCTGACGGAGGTCATCCACGGTACATCGAGGTGCCTCTACCAGATTTCCCCAGGTCTCGAATGTGAAGACATGTGGGGGGCGCTGTCTGCTGATCATGGCACGTGTTGTCCAGTTGGTGTCTGTCTTAAGAAGAACGAGCTGATGTCTTCAAGATCCTCGTCTCTTCGTTCAAACTAGGGCTGCCAGTTCTCCCTAGCTAACTTAACCTAGTGTTTGCCTACATTATCGGCCTATTACTGCCTATGTTAAGGTCTTAGGTCTACATTATTATCTACAGTTGCCTCAATGATCCTAACATTAGTGTACTACCAGTAAAACTACCTACTCCTTCCCTGAAGGGTAAATCTATGACTTAAATAGCACTTACCAACCACGCCAACTAGGGGAGAACGCTTTTTGTTTGGGTGGGTTTAAGGGCTACCCATCTCAGCCGTTCCATTACGGCCATTCTGGGACCCCCTTTGTATGCCGTATCTGTCCTGTGGAACTTTAGGGACCAAATAAATTTCCACATCCTCCCTCCGGCGAAGGTAGGTACTAAGTCTAAATCAAGTTCACCTTCCACGAGCCCCCCCGGCGGACTCCCCCGCTATCATGGGGACAGCTTCTCCTCTATCTGGCATGGCAGGGAATTCAGGTGGAATCTTGCCACCTATGATGTATCCTACTGGGGATCTGTATAAACCAATTCCTTCCTTAAACGTCGGTCGTGTAGACAGGAAGTCATCTATCTGATTGGCTCCCACCAGGATACCTCCATTTCTGACTGTCATTGGTAATTCCCTGGTCTGGCAGCTTCACGTCAAGGTCTTTCAATCGCTTAGCTGCTGCAGCAAGACCTCTTGCTGTAATTGCCGTGGGTAGCGTCTCTACCACCAAGGCTGTAATGTCTCTGGGATGTCCACCTAATTTGACTGTGATATCCACCACATCATAAGATTTGGGTGGGACCTGATTTATAGCCCCTCCCAACATCATACTAACTTTCTTTGTGGCCTTCAACTTTAATTTAGCCACCAACTTCTTTGTTATCAAGGATACTTGTGCTCCTGGGTCAAAGAACAATCGGGTTGTTTCGGACTTGTGCCCATTCACAACCTTTGCCATGACTGTAGGTAGGGCAGCACCTCCGTGATTCTCACTCGGATTAGAGACTTCACTCCCACTAATCACGCTGGCTACCATTTCAGGCTCAGACTCACTTTCTATCTCTACCTGAGAGATATTCCTACTAGCCTGGGGTTCCCTTAAATTATTGGGACATAGAGCAGTATGGTGCTTACCTTTGCAACAGACTCGACACTCACTGAGTTGGGTGCCACAGTCTCTCGCAAAGTGTTACCCACAACACTTGAAGCAGAGTCTCAACTCCCTTAGTCTCTGTTGCCTACTGCTCAGTGTTGTATACTCTGGGCAACTCGTGCTAGCGTGTTCGCCTTCGCAGAACATGCATATTCTGGCATGAGTGCCTCTAAGGTTCTGCTTAGAGGTTCTTACCTTAGACACCTCTTTACCATAGTGCACTCCAACGTTAGTCGTACGAGCTTTAGACTGATCTCTCGAGATCTTTGAGTAACTGTCTGGGTATTTATGGTGATGGGGGTGACTCTTCTCTCACACCTATACTCAAATGAGAAACGAGATCTCCCAACCCCTCAACAATTTGTTTTATCGTGAACTTATTCGTCCGATATTTTAAGTGTAACTCATGCACTGTAGTGCTAGCCAGTTTCCTCTGAATCTCCTGGCTAGGGACCCATTCTGAATCATCCTCATCATGCAAATCTCTGAAACTATTTGTCAAGCTCATAATTTCAATACGGAACTTCTCTAGGCTTTGACAGTCATGTCGGCAAGCCTCTAGATCCAACAACTGATAAAGTATGGCCACTTTTATCTTTTCAGTGTTGCCAAACATGTCTTCTAATTGGTCTTTGGCATGTTGGTAATTAGTGTCAGTAATCTGGTAGTGTCAGACCAAGTCTAGGCTTTGACGGTCATGTCGGCAAGCCTCTAGATCCAACAACTGATAAAGTATGGCCACTTTTATCTCTTCAGTGTTGCCAAACATGTCTTCTAATTGGTCTTTGGCATGTTGGTAATTAGTGTCAGTAATCTGGTAGTGTCAGACCAAGTCTAAGGCTTTACCCTTGAGCTGTGACCGCAGGTACTGCAATTTGACGGCATCTGACAAATCGTTCCTGTCATCTATCTGGGCTTTAAACTGATCCCAGAAAGCAATGTACTCAGTTAGGGTTTTGTCAAATGTCGGTAAATTCAACTGGGGCAACCTGGGCAACATATTGGCAGGTGTGTGGCTGTTTGGGGTACCTGCGGTGTTCGACACCACCCTTGGAATACTAGCCTTTAATGTACTTAACTTATCTTTGTACATATTCATCTCATGAAGACAATCTACATCATCCCTAGTGAATTCGTCCAGAGCCTGCTGAAGACTACACTGGGATTCATTATCCTCAATAGACTGTAGCTCATATGCTGAGAATGCTTGTTCATAGGCTTCCCATTTTTCCCCCAAACTCTTCAAGCAGTCTTGCAAATCATCGCAGTCTACATTACTGCGTTGGCAAGTAGCCTTGCACCTGTTATGCGTTCTGTTCAGATGCCCTTTGTAGCTAACTTAACCTAGTGTTTGCCTATGTTAAGGTCTTAGGTCTACATTATTATCTACAGTTGCCTCAGTGATCCTAACATTAGTGTACTACCAGTAAAACTACCTACTCCTTCCCTGAAGGGTAAATCTATAACTTAAATAGTGCTTACCAACCACGCCAACTCGGGGAGAACGCTTTTTGTTTGGGTGGGTTTAAGGGCCACCCAGCTCAGCCGTTCCATTACGGCCATTCTGGGACCCCCTTTGTATGCTGTATCTGTCCTGTGGAACTTTAGGGATAAAATAAATTTCCACACTACCCTTTCATGTTTCCTCCTTCCCTTTTTTGATTTTGCCTTCTTTTTTTTTTCTTAAAAATAAAAGAAAAGAGAGATCTAACCATGGAGTTCTAAATCAATGAAACTGCTCCTCTTGGGCCCCATTCTGTAGCAGTGCCCTCTTACAACCCTGCCTATTTGCCAGACCATCCTTCAGACCTTTTTAATGCCCCTGTATCTTCTGAGGATGGCATTCTGTCACATGCTCCTGATAATGAGGCTTGGCCTGACTCCTTTGACATATCCAACCTCCATACGTCTTTGACTATGCTTCTTGATGGTGCCCAAGCTTTCATGTCTGCCATTCACATTTGTCGGTTGACAATTAAGAGAACGTATGAAAACCAGGACATTTTTTTCTCAAATTACTCATTTGAAACACAAATAACCCGCACATAAAAGAGAGAAGCTTACGACGGCGTTTCGGTCCGACTTGGACCATTTACAGAGTCACACTATCAAAAGGTGGAGCAGGACGGCTATATAGAGGCAGGAAGAGGTGGTGGTGGTGGTAGTAGTAGTAGTAGTAGTATAAGAATGGTATATAATACCGACAAGATGAAATTTAAGACACATGCACAACACCTGTCCTGCTCTACTTCTGGTTAGTGTGACTTTGTAAATGGTCCAAGTCAGACCGAAACGTCGTCGTAAGCTTCTCTCTTTTATGTGCGGGTTATTTGTGTATCGTTCCAGTCACGGTATTGTGCCTTTTTGTTATTTATACTCATTTGAAAACTGATTAGTTCAACAAGTAATGCAGTTGACAACTGAGGTTATACTGTAGATTTGGCTTAATAACTATAGAACTTAGTAAACACTATACATCAGTCCTCACCAAACCAATAAGAAAGTCAAAGCAACTGTAATATCCTAACAGAGGAGATATAAAAAAAGACCTGAAGACACTCAGATCCTGGGCACCCATAAGTAGAACAAAACTGAGAAATATTGTCATAACCAAACAAATGAACCACATCTCCAGCCTACTGATACAGCTAACATAGGATCAAGTCTCTCCAGTAAAATCCCAGCACCAATACTGAGATGGAAACTTCCTGACATCCCTCTATTTTGCTCCAACCGAACTCACTGAAGTCACCCTGACTATTAATTCACTAAAACATAAATAAGGAAATCTAGCTCATGTCCTACCACTATTTTACAAATGAGTGGCTCGTGTCCTTTTTAACAAATAACTAGAAGTAAGTACTTTGCCAACATTACTCAAGAGAGCAACAGTTACTCCAATACACAAAGGTGGAGATGGAACAGATGTGAACAACTATAGACTGATGTCAAACATGCCTTTGCTATCCAAAATCTTTGAGAAACTCATACACAAGAGATTATATGCCTTTATAATATTTCAAAGCATTCTCGACCCCTGCTAGTTTGACTGCAGTATGAATGATCACACAGCCTACTGCAAGACAACATACCCTCATTCCCCAAGTCTTCAAAGACCTAAACCTACTCACTTTACAAAAGATTCACTCTTTCTACTGTGAATTCTACATTTACAGAACATTAAATTCTGATATTAATCTGAACCTGAAGCATTTTCTTGATAGTTGCTGGCGCAGTAGTAAGGATGAATGGGACGATGTTGGCACCTGGAGAAGAAGTTGATATCCTTGGGGTGAAATTTGACTCCAAACTAACCATGAAGAACCATGTTGTAAATCTTGCAAACAAGGCAGCCAGGAAGCTTACAGCACTTCGCCGTATCTCGCATCTGCTTGACAGTAGGGGTTGCAAGATCCTGTACGAGGCACAAGTACGCTAACACCTTGAGTATGCTCCACTTTCTTGGTTTGCCTGCCCCCCCTCTCATCTGCGACTGCTTGACAGAGTAGAGAACAGAGCAAGACGTCTCATCTCTCGCCTGGACCCATCCTGGATAGATCTGTCATTTCAGCAGAGCCTTCAACATAGGAGGGATGTGGGTGGCCTTACTGTTATGTACAAGGCCAATATTGTCAAAATACCACACTTGGATCCACTTCGAGGACAGCGTGAAACAAGCTTTTATGCCACAAGACGGGCAGAAAGCAGCAACTTCACTCTGGCTGTACCCTTCTCCAGAACATCACTCCATCTGAGATCATACATACCCAGGATGACTCGAGTATGGAACACATTCGTACAGCATAATGATGTCAACGAGATAACGTCAGTTGATCAAATGAAAATGCTGGCCCACAGATGGCTCCAACTTCATCCTGTTCCCTACTTGTATGTCTCATAACAAAAATGCTTTCAAATGAGCTGATGTAGGTAACAGCTCTTAGCTTGCCAATAAAGTTAGGAATCCTTAACCTGTAAATAGCTGTCAATAAAGCTAGGGATCCTTAACCTTGTCAAACCCTGTTTAAAAAAAAAAAAAAAAAAAAAAAAAAAAGGCCCGTAGACATAAGAGTAAGCAGAAAAATCTCTATTACATACCACATGTTCAGCTAAATCTCTGTAAAAATTCAATGTACATAAAAGGGCCCAAAATTTGGAACTCTCTGGACTAACACCCATTTACCCATTTTACACTGATTTGTGAGCAGGGACAGAAGGTATCTTATGGAAACATATCCCTAATGTTTTCCAGGTGTACCGGAGGAGATTCGAACTCCGGATCTCAGTGTGTGAGCTGAGTGCACTAGCGATCGAGCTGTTGAACACCTCAATCATTACTTCAAACTTAAAATTGTTTCAGCTTCATTGTTTTAAATGTAATACTGTATTTTTTATACACTATATCAAAACTGTAATTTTTCTCTACCAAACTAATTAAAACCATATAGATTGAACTAATAAAATATTCAATTTTCTTGTATTCATTGTAACTCACCTAATGACCATATTTACACTGACAACACTGTTATTGCCTTATTAATCTTAAGTTAGTCTTAAGTTTGCCCGAAATGCTCTGCATATAATGGGACTTTTTGCATGCTTGAAATTGAAATGTTTATTTCTCTGTAAAGATTACAATGAGGGGTTTACAAATTATAGAATATTAATTACAATTTGTGGTTTACATATTATTAAATATGAATTACAAAGGAGGCCACTAGCATGCTTAGGCATTTTGGGCAGACTAATACTAATTCTTACACTATATTGACACAGGTTATGGAGCATACTGTTATTAAAGTTAGGTAACTGTAGTGATTAAATAGATTTACAATAGTGAGGTAGTTCAAAACATTTAAGAATATTACAATGTTCACCCAGTTATTACACTCCTTTGTATAAACATGTATCATGCTAAAATAAATTATTTGTGGAAAATACTGTATATATTTTCCGGAAATACGGTAATTTATAGGTAAATAGATGCCCTATATTGTATTCTTAAAAGAAATATTTTGTGGAAAATGGGAAACCTGCAGCTGGGGAGGTCAGTCGCCATTGTTAATTTGAATTGGATACAACGTTAGTGTAATGGGAAGGAATTTTCATGCTCTAGAGGTAACAACTGGGCTGATACCTCTCGAATAGGAGGCGAAATTGTTGGATGTGCATTCCTGCATAACTTGAGATATCAGGCGACAGGACAGGGCAACTCCAGGAACCTCAGATAAGTCTGTTATGTTATAACTCTGGCCAGTTGTTATTTTCATGTATAGACAGTTAGGTTTTCTGAGTATGATACAACTTAATCTCCAGTCAAATTGGTGAGTGTTAGGATTAAGATATATTCTCCTTCTGTTATGTAAATGTGTATTTATATATAATAATTTTTTAATTTAATATACAGTCCACAAATTTATATATTTACCAGCATTCTTGGTGATGTATATTTCATTTAATTAATAGGTCCAGAGCAACTTGTGGATATGACAGTTGTAGGTATCGAAGGGGGACATTTTTTGCGACCTAGGTGTCCCAAATTCCTACTTGTCTAACTGATAAATAAAAATTATCTATGTTCATTTACTGTTATGTATATAATGATACATCCAAGTAAATGCAATTTTCCACATTTAATATGCCCGTTGGTCCTTCTTGAACCGGAGGTAATTAGTGAAATCATTAATTGGTTAATTACTTAATAATTATATGTGAAATGACAGAAGGAGGTGGATGTTAAGTTCACAAATTTACTTAATGTGTAGTGGATTATAATTATTACAATATTAATTTGGATAAGTCAGGTGTGCCTAAAGATTATATTAATGTGTATAAATGTATGTGTAATTGATAAGCCAAGTGTAGCTAATTATATTAATGTGTACATTAATTTTGCAAAGCCAAAGTGGCTAGGGTTTATATTAATGTATTTGTATAATATTAATTTGATAAGACAGTTCTGGCCAAGATTTATATCAGTGTATGTGTAATTGATAAGCCAAGTGTAATTAATTATATTAATGTGTATAATATTAATTTGCTATGCCAAATTCTGGCAAGGATTTATTAATTTGTATAATATTAATTTTGATAAGCCAAGGCTGGCTAAAGGTTTGTATTAACGTACATTTAAAATTTATATAATTTTCTTACATGTAATTGCTAAGCTCAGGTAGGTAGAATTTATTTAAAGGTAAGTTGTACTATTTACCTTTATAAAGTGCATAATTTAGTACATAATCAGTGTTATTAAGTTGAATTTAATACATTGCATCATGGCTGAAAATGAGGAAATTAATATAGAAGACAAACATATGGAATATAGAGCAAAGAAAGCATCATTGCAAGCTAGAAAGGGTCATGTAACCAAGGCATATAATAAATGTTTGGAATTAATGAATCAAGAAACTGTGAATACTGATGATTTAAAATTGTATTTAGATGCTTTAGGTAATAGATATGATTCATACAAATTATATTACAACAAATATGAAGGAAATTTTTTAGTAAACAGTGTAGATGAGACTGAAGTAGATCTCATAATTAATCAGTATTATGAATTAGAGGAAAAGATTCTTGTAAAAGTCAGGCCTTGAATAAATTAAAATGTGTAAACCAGGCAGTTAATCAGTCTGCTCCAACAAATAATATGTCTTTGCCAAAACTCCCAGAACTATATTTACCTGTATTAAATCCTGGTGAAAATTGGTAGGAATTCTGGTCAATTTTTAAAGCAGCTGTGCATGACAGGAGTGACCTAGCCTGTGTAACTAAATTATTTTACCTCAAAGGACAGATAAGAGGAGATGCTTACATACTCATACAAGCCTTTCCCAATGTAGATGACTCTTACAAGGAAGCAGTTGACTTGTTGAAAGTCACTTATGGTAATATAGAACAAATTAGGTTGGATCTAGGGAATATCATTGTTAATTTAAAATCTCCAGATCACACTTACAAAGGTTTACAGCAGTTTAGAGTTAAACTGGAGAGCACTCTCAAAAATTTAAGTAATAAATATAATCTGAAGGAATCAGACTGGTTATTGAGTGTCATTGTACAGAATAAATTAAACTATAAAACACTTGAATGGCTCTCAAACAAATATCACAAGGGTTATTTTGGTCTGGAGGAAATAAGACTAGGTCTACAAGAATTAATTGCTCAGTTGCAGACCAGCCAACCAACTCATTTTAAAGATGCAACACATAATAACTCTGAGGTATCTGTCAAGTTTCACAAAGGGAAAAATTATCCCAATGGTAATAATCAAAATTCATTTCCTAAAAATAGTTGCAAAGGTGCATATGAAGTAGCAAGAATCAGAAATAATGATTCTCCACAAGGTAAGAAGATTAAGTACCCTTCTAAGAATAGCCCAGTTAATAAGAAACCAGTCAAAGAAAAGAGAGATTGTCTTTTCTGCAAGGGTACTCATTTTTCTAAGAATTGCATTGTATACAATTCATGGAATGATAAAGTTGAAAGATTGGAGGAACTTGACAGATGTATCAGGTGTTTAGGTAATCACAATGTAAAGGATTGTTATGCCAAATTAAACTTCTGTTATCAATGTCACAAAGGAAGACACCATATAGTCATGTGTAAAGGTCTATATGATAATGTTGATAATAATGATAATGTTGACAATCCTGACACAACAGTGGCTAATGTAAAAATTGCTGCTAATGTTAATAATGATGGTTTTGCTGAAGTAGCCTTACCTGTGTTACAGGTAAAAATTTATGATAAAAGGCATAAATAAAAAAATGTAAATGCATTATTGGACCAGGGATCCCAGCGTACTTTCATAAAACGTAAATGTCTTGATGGTATGAAAGTACAGATGGGAGATCCCACAACTTTAATTAAAATTATCTGGTTTTCTCTCGGATAAAAGGGCTCAATTGTATGACACTGTTTATGTAACTGTCAGGTTGGGCAATGAGAAAAAACGTTAATGCAGTAATTGTAGATAGACTTCCAGAGAAAATATCTACAGTAGGGCTTAGTAAAGCTACAGAAAGACTCTCACATAATGTAAATTTAGCACCTTCTGGTGTAAGTGATGATTCTGTAGGCCCAATAAATATTTTGATAGGTAGTGACTATTATGCCTCCTTTGTAAAGGGTATGGTAAAGAAATGTGGTGTCACCCTTTTGAAGACTGCAGGAGGCCATGTAATGTATGGTAGGATTCCTCGTAATAACAATTCATGACTAGAGGAAACTACAAATAACATATCTGTGTGTCTTACTCATGAAATCGTACCCCAGTATAATTCTTCCATAGAGGATGGTGTTGAGCCAATGCATAAATTGTGGGAATTAGACAGCATTGGAATAAATGTAAATGAAGAAAGTCCAGATGATTCTTTTACTCAGGAGCAATACCTGAGAGATGTAAAATTTGAATCTGGACAATACTGGGTACGACTTCCGTGGAGACTGAACCATCCAGAATTGCCCACTAATTACAGAATGGCATATGGACAATTAAAGGCTCAGCTCCGCGAACTGAGTAAGACACCAGAATTGTTAACTGCCTATAATGATATAATTGCTGAGCAGTTAATTAATAAATTTATAGAAGAGGTACCTCCTGAGCAAGCCAAAATTTATGGTCACTATTTGCCACATCACGGAGTGAAGAAGGATTCTAAGACCACTCCTTTGAGGATTGTGTTTAATTGTAGTGCCAGGAGTAACAAAAATGTACCTAGTTTAAATGACTGTTTGATGACAGGTCCGTCATTGACGGAAAAATTAGGAGATATCTTATTAAATTTCAGAGTGAAGCATTATGCCTTTATGGCTGACATAAGTAAAGCTTTCCTAAGAGTGTGTTTAAAAGAGGCTGACCGGGATTGTACCCGCTTCTTATGGCCTGAGAATCCTATTGACCCACTTAGCCCTCTGAAAACCTTTCGCTTTAGAAGCGTATTATTTGGTGCTACATCCAGTCCGTTCCTACTTTAAGGGATGATAGACACCTTAAATGTATGGAAAGTCCATTGAGTAAGGTAATGAGCAAACAATTTTATGTGGACAATTTCCTGGGTGTGATGTCAACTGAAGAGGGACTGTTAATGACTTATGGAGAGGCTAATAAAATAATGCAAAGTGCCAATATGCCTCTGAGGGAATGAATAGTAATTCGTCCAAATTAATGGACAAAATAAGTAAAGATTACCCTGGAGATGAAGTGCCAAAATGTAGTAATGTATTGGGATTAACTTGGGATACTGAGAGAGATTTGTTAATGTTAAAACCTAATAATTACAGTATGCCCAATAAATTAACTAAGAGAGTCTTGCTTGCTGAAGTTTCCAAATGTTTTGATCCACTAGGTTTAGTGTCACCCCTTTCTATAAGAGGGAAATTATTAATTCAGGAAGCATGGAAGCTTAAATGTGCTTGGGATGAAATTCTACCTGAGGAATTCACTAACAGGTGGGATGAATTAATTGAGGATTATGAGAAAATTCCAATGTTGGAGTTCCCATGCCAGATGGCCAATCAAGATGGGAAAAATGTACTCCACAATTTTTGTGATTCTTCAAAATTGGCATATGGAGCAGTTGCTTACCTTCAATGTAATAGTGTTATCTCTCTTGTTATGTCTAAGGCTAAAGTGTCTCCAATTGAATCACGCACGTTACCTCAGTTGGAATTAACAGCCATTAACATTAACAGCCATTTATATCATGGTTTAAAGGACCGAGATGGTTGGTAAAGTTAAATGGCCTGTACAAAAGGCGTATATTGCTCCTGTTGAAATTACTGTGACCACCGCTCCAATAGTTTTTCCTCCCTTAACCATTGATATAAATAGGTATTCTTCTTTACCCAAACTAATCAATGTAACTAAGTTGGTGTTTAAATTTCTAAACAAGATGAATATATCATATAAGTTTTCACATCCTCTTGAATATTGGATAAAGAGGGTACAGTAGGAAATCTATGGAAAAGAGATTAAATTGATGATGGAAAGAAAAATTGTGAAAGGTTCTATAAGTTTCTAGAAGTTTTAGCAGTAAAGGTCGAGAACCAAAACCTAGTCATTGTGGTAGTCTACAAGCCTCCGGATGCAACATCCCAGCAATTCCTGGAACAGCTGTTAAAAATTGACCACTGTCTGGAAAACCTTCCAGCTCCTGCACCCAACATCTTGCTCCTGGGGGATTTCAACTTAAGGCACCTAAAATGGAGGAATATAGCAAATAATTTTGTTGCAGTAATAACACCAGGAGGCAGCTCTAATGAAAACTCACACTCACGCTAGCTTTTAAATCTCTGCACAAAATTCAATTTAAACCAGCAAATAATAGAGCCTACTAGACTGGAGAATACACTAGACCTCATCTTCACTAACAATGATGATCTGATAAGAAATGTCACCATATCCTCATCCTCATATCCGACATAGACAAGGATGTCAGCCACAGCACCGTGTCTTCCTTTGTAGATGACACCCGAATCTGCATGACAGTGTCTTCCATTGCAGACACTGCAAGGCTCGGGGCGGACATCAACCAAATCTTTCAGTGGGCTGCAGAAAACAATATGAAGTTCAACGATGAGAAATTTCAATTACTCAGATATGGTAAACATGAGGAAATTAAATCTTCATCAGAGTACAAAACAAATTCTGGCCACAAAATAGAGCGAAACACCAACGTCAAAGACCTGGGAGTGATTATGTCGGAGGATCTCACCTTCAAGGACCATAACATTGTATCAATCGCATCTGCTAGAAAAATGACAGGATGGATAATGAGAACCTTCAAAACTAGGGAAGCCAAGCCCATGATGACACTCTTCAGGTCACTTGTTCTATCTAGGCTGGAATATTGCTGCACTCTAACAGCACCTTTCAAGGCAGGTGAAATTGCCGACCTAGAAAATGTACAGAGAACTTTCACGGCGCGCATAACGGAGATAAAACACCTCAATTACTGGGAGCGCTTGAGGTTTCTAATCCTGTATTCCATGGAACGCAGGAGGGAGAGATACATGATTATATACACCTGGAAAATCCTAGAGGGACTAGTACCGAACTTGCACACGAAAATCACTCACTACGAAAGCAAAAGACTTGGCAGACGATGCACCATCCCCCCAATGAAAAGCAGGGGTGTCACTAGCACGTTAAGAGACCATACAATGAGTGTCAGGGGCCCGAGACTGTTCAACTGCCTCCCAGCACACATAAGGGGGATTACCAACAGACCCCTGGCAGTCTTCAAGCTGGCACTGGACAAGCACCTAAAGTCGGTTCCTGATCAGCCGGGCTGTGGCTCGTACGTTGGTTTGCGTGCAGCCAGCAGCAACAGCCTGGTTGATCAGGCGCTGATCCACCAGGAGGCCTGGTCACAGACCGGGCCGCGGGGGCGTTGACCCCCGAAACTCTCTCCAGGTAAACTCCAGGTAATCAAAAACAATATACTCAGATCACAACATAATTGAGGTTCAGACATGTATGCGTGGAGCCCCAGACCGACATAATGAGATTAGTCACGAGGGAGCATTCACCAAATTCAACTTCAATAACAAAAACATAAAGTGGGACCAAGTAAACCAAGTCCTAACCGATATAAGCTGGGAAGATATACTAAGCAACACAGACCCCAACTTATGCCTAGAACAGATTAACTCGGTGGCACTCGATGTATGCACAAGGCTTATTCCTCTAAGAAAAAGGAGGAGTAGATGTAAAACAGAAAGAGACAGGCGCTCCCTTTACAGGCGACGAAAAAGAATAACAGAGCGGCTAAAAGAGGTCAATATATCTGAAATGCGTAGGGAGACACTGGTCAGAGAAATAACAAGCATCGAAATTAAGCTAAAAGAATCCTTTAGGAGTCAGGAATCGCGGGAAGAACTAAAAGCCATAAATGAAATCGAAAGAAACCCAAAGTATTTCTTCTCCTATGCCAAATCAAAATCGAGAACAACGTCCAGTATTGGGCCCCTACTTAAACAAGATGGGTCCTACACAGATGACAGCAAGGAAATGAGTGAGC
The DNA here is from genome assembly GCF_038502225.1 of Cherax quadricarinatus. NCBI lineage: Eukaryota > Metazoa > Arthropoda > Malacostraca > Decapoda > Parastacidae > Cherax > Cherax quadricarinatus. Next base: position 99,271 of record NW_027195761.1, read on the forward strand.
TATTCAAGTCCCAATATGACTCAGTTTTTAGCAAGCCGCTAACCAGACTGAGAGTCGAAGATCAAAATGAATTTTTTATGAGAGAGCCACAAAATTTGATTAACACAAGCCTATCCAATGTTATCCTGATGCCAAATGACTTCGAACAGGCGATAAATGACATGCCCATGCACTCTGCCCCAGGGCCAGACTCATGGAACTCTGTGTTCATCAAGAACTGCAAGAAGCCCCTATCACGAGCCTTTTCCATCCTATGGAGAGGGAGCATGGACATGGGGGTCGTCCCACAGTTACTAAAAACAACAGACATAGCCCCACTCCACAAAGGGGGCAGTAAAGCAACAACAAAGAACTACAGACCAATAGCACTAACATCCCATATCATAAAAATCTTTGAAAGGGTCCTAAGAAGCAAGATCACCACCCATCTAGAAACCCATCAGTTACACAACCCAGGGCAACATGGGTTTAGAACAGGTCGCTCCTGTCTGTCTCAACTATTGGATCACTATGACAAGGTCCTAAATGCACTAGAAGACAAAAAGAATGCAGATTTAATATATACAGACTTTGCAAAAGCCTTCGACAAGTGTGACCATGGCATAATAGCGCACAAAATGCGTGCTAAAGGAATAACAGGAAAAGTCGGTCGATGGATCTATAATTTCCTCACTAACAGAACACAGAGAGTAGTCGTCAACAGAGTAAAGTCCGAGGCAGCTACGGTGAAAAGCTCTGTTCCACAAGGCACAGTACTCGCTCCCATCTTGTTCCTCATCCTCATATCCGACATAGACAAGGATGTCAGCCACAGCACCGTGTCTTCCTTTGCAGATGACACCCGAATCTGCATGACAGTGTCTTCCATTGCAGACACTGCAAAGCTCCAGGCGGACATCAACCAAATCTTTCAGTGGGCTGCAGAAAACAATATGAAGTTCAACGATGAGAAATTTCAATTACTCAGATATGGTAAACATGAGGAAATTAAATCTTCATCAGAGTACAAAACAAATTCTGGCCACAAAATAGAGCGAAACACCAACGTCAAAGACCTGGGAGTGATCATGTCGGAGGATCTCACCTTCAAGGACCATAACATTGTATCAATCGCATCTGCTAGAAAAATGACAGGATGGATAATGAGAACCTTCAAAACTAGGGAGGCCAAGCCCATGATGACACTCTTCAGGTCACTTGTTCTATCTAGGCTGGAATATTGCTGCACACTAACAGCACCTTTCAAGGCAGGTGAAATTGCCGACCTAGAAAATGTACAGAGAACTTTCACGGCACGCATAACGGAGATAAAACACCTCAATTATTGGGAGCGCTTGAGGTTCCTAAACCTGTATTCCCTGGAACGCAGGAGGGAGAGATACATGATTATATACACCTGGAAAATCCTAGAGGGACTAGTACCGAACTTGCACACGAAAATCACTCACTACGAAAGCAAAAGACTTGGCAGACGATGCACCATCCCCCCAATGAAAAGCAGGGGTGTCACTAGCACGTTAAGAGACCATACAATAAGTGTCAGGGGCCCGAGACTGTTCAACTGCCTCCCAGCACACATAAGGGGGATTACCAACAGACCCCTGGCAGTCTTCAAGCTTGCACTGGACAAGCACCTAAAGTCAGTTCCGGATCAGCCGGGCTGTGGCTCGTACGTTGGTTTGCGTGCAGCCAGCAGCAACAGCCTGGTTGATCAGGCGCTGATCCACCAGGAGGCCTGGTCACAGACCGGGCCGCGGGGGCGTTGACCCCCGAAACTCTCTCCAGGTAAACTCCAGGTAATCAAAAACAATATACTCAGATCACAACATAATTGAGGTTCAGACATGTATGCGTGGAGCCCCAGACCGACATAATGAGATTAGTCACGAGGGAGCATTCACCAAATTCAACTTCAATAACAAAAACATAAAGTGGGACCAAGTAAACCAAGTCCTAACCGATATAAGCTGGGAAGATATACTAAGCAACACAGACCCCAACTTATGCCTAGAACAGATTAACTCGGTGGCACTCGATGTATGCACAAGGCTTATTCCTCTAAGAAAAAGGAGGAGTAGATGTAAAACAGAAAGAGACAGGCGCTCCCTTTACAGGCGACGAAAAAGAATAACAGAGCGGCTAAAAGAGGTCAATATATCTGAAATGCGTAGGGAGACACTGGTCAGAGAAATAGCAAGCATCGAAATTAAGCTAAAAGAATCCTTTAGGAGTCAGGAATCGCGGGAAGAACTAAAAGCCATAAATGAAATCGAAAGAAACCCAAAGTATTTCTTCTCCTATGCCAAATCAAAATCGAGAACAACGTCCAGTATTGGGCCCCTACTTAAACAAGATGGGTCCTACACAGATGACAGCAAGGAAATGAGTGAGCTATTCAAGTCCCAATATGACTCAGTTTTTAGCAAGCCGCTAACCAGACTGAGAGTCGAAGATCAAAATGAATTTTTTATGAGAGAGCCACAAAATTTGATTAACACAAGCCTATCCAATGTTATCCTGATGCCAAATGACTTCGAACAGGCGATAAATGACATGCCCATGCACTCTGCCCCAGGGCCAGACTCATGGAACTCTGTGTTCATCAAGAACTGCAAGAAGCCCCTATCACGAGCCTTTTCCATCCTATGGAGAGGGAGCATGGACATGGGGGTCGTCCCACAGTTACTAAAAACAACAGACATAGCCCCACTCCACAAAGGGGGCAGTAAAGCAACAACAAAGAACTACAGACCAATAGCACTAACATCCCATATCATAAAAATCTTTGAAAGGGTCCTAAGAAGCAAGATCACCACCCATCTAGAAACCCATCAGTTACACAACCCAGGGCAACATGGGTTTAGAACAGGTCGCTCCTGTCTGTCTCAACTATTGGATCACTATGACAAGGTCCTAAATGCACTAGAAGACAAAAAGAATGCAGATTTAATATATACAGACTTTGCAAAAGCCTTCGACAAGTGTGACCATGGCATAATAGCGCACAAAATGCGTGCTAAAGGAATAACAGGAAAAGTCGGTCGATGGATCTATAATTTCCTCACTAACAGAACACAGAGAGTAGTCGTCAACAGAGTAAAGTCCGAGGCAGCTACGGTGAAAAGCTCTGTTCCACAAGGCACAGTACTCGCTCCCATCTTGTTCCTCATCCTCATATCCGACATAGACAAGGATGTCAGCCACAGCACCGTGTCTTCCTTTGCAGATGACACCCGAATCTGCATGACAGTGTCTTCCATTGCAGACACTGCAAAGCTCCAGGCGGACATCAACCAAATCTTTCAGTGGGCTGCAGAAAACAATATGAAGTTCAACGATGAGAAATTTCAATTACTCAGATATGGTAAACATGAGGAAATTAAATCTTCATCAGAGTACAAAACAAATTCTGGCCACAAAATAGAGCGAAACACCAACGTCAAAGACCTGGGAGTGATCATGTCGGAGGATCTCACCTTCAAGGACCATAACATTGTATCAATCGCATCTGCTAGAAAAATGACAGGATGGATAATGAGAACCTTCAAAACTAGGGAGGCCAAGCCCATGATGACACTCTTCAGGTCACTTGTTCTATCTAGGCTGGAATATTGCTGCACACTAACAGCACCTTTCAAGGCAGGTGAAATTGCCGACCTAGAAAATGTACATAGAACTTTCACGGCACGCATAACGGAGATAAAACACCTCAATTATTGGGAGCGCTTGAGGTTCCTAAACCTGTATTCCCTGGAACGCAGGAGGGAGAGATACATGATTATATACACCTGGAAAATCCTAGAGGGACTAGTACCGAACTTGCACACGAAAATCACTCACTACGAAAGCAAAAGACTTGGCAGACGATGCACCATCCCCCCAATGAAAAGCAGGGGTGTCACTAGCACGTTAAGAGACCATACAATAAGTGTCAGGGGCCCGAGACTGTTCAACTGCCTCCCAGCACACATAAGGGGGATTACCAACAGACCCCTGGCAGTCTTCAAGCTTGCACTGGACAAGCACCTAAAGTCAGTTCCGGATCAGCCGGGCTGTGGCTCGTACGTTGGTTTGCGTGCAGCCAGCAGCAACAGCCTGGTTGATCAGGCTCTGATCCACCAGGAGGCCTGGTCACAGACCGGACCGCGGGGGCGTTGACCCCCCGAACTCTCTCCAGGTAAACTCCTGAGAAATTTGTGGAAAATACTGTATATATTTTCCGGAAATACGGTAATTTATAGGTAAATAGATGCCCTATATTGTATTCTTAAAAGAAGTATTTTGTGGAAAATGGGAAACCTGCAGCTGGGGAGGTCAGTCGCCATTGTTAATTTGAATTGGATACAACGTTAGTGTAATGGGAAGGAATTTCCATGCTCTAGAGGTAACAACTGGGCTGATACCTCTCGAATAGGAGGCGAAATTGTTGGATATGCATTCCTGCATAACTTGAGATATCAGGCGACAGGACAGGGCAACTCCAGGAACCTCAGATAAGTCTGTTATGTTATAACTCTGGCCAGTTGTTATTTTCATGTATAGACAGTTAGGTTTTCTGAGTATGATACAACTTAATCTCCAGTCAAATTGGTGAGTGTTATGATTAAGATATATTCTCCTTCTGTTATATGTGTATTTATATATAATAATTTTTTAATATACAGTCCACAAATTTATATATTTACCAGCATTCCTGGTGATGTATATTTCATTTAATTAATAGGTCCAGAGCAACTTGTGGATATGACAGTTGTAGGTATCGAAGGGAGACATTTTTTGCGACCTAGGTGCCCCAAATTCCTACTTGTCTAACTGATAAATAATAAATATCTATGTTCATTTACTGTTATGTATATAATGATACATCCACGTAAATGCAATTTTCCACATTATTATTATACTTAATTATCTGCACATTCCTAGGCACTGTATGATTCAATATGGGTTTAACACTTCTCCATTAATATAATAATAATGATAATAGTAATAATAATAATATCTGCTCATGATATACCAGGTATAGTATGATCCTTATGGAGTTTGAGCTTCTCTCTTAATATTCTAATCAAGAGTTTTTGTGCTAGAAATAAGTTGTACTGTATAGTATTTCACGGTTATGTAAACACATTGCTTGGAAACCAGAGGTATTTACCATTGCCCATTGTGTAAAATTTTTTATACAGTCCATAAGTTGACAGAGTTATGCAGATATCTGTGAAGTTAACTTTTACTGAGAATCTTGCAAGTAAAGTTATGATTCTTACTCTTAAAATAAAATTTTATGGGTTATGAAACCACTTAATTGCTTGTGAGGTTTGCTCATTATCACTGTTTCTTTAATTATTTTCAGGAATGTGTGAATGACAAAATAGAGAGTCAACTGGAACCATGTGGACTTGGAGTTTACTCCTCAAACCTCGTGAATCACTCCTGCAATCCAAACTGTTATATTTATTTTTATGGCAAAACTGAAGTTGTGAGAGCAACCCATTTTATTCCTGCTGGTGGATCATTAACATACTCTTATTCAGACCAACTTGTTAACTTCAGCAGAGATGTAAGGAGAGCTTCATTAATGAAAACATTCTATTTCACATGCACATGTGAGGCTTGTGAAAATGACTGGCCATCTGTATTATGTTATCCAGGACAGCAAATAATTTTAAAATGTTTGAACTGCAACAATGCAATCAATCCAAAAACAAAGTTATGCTCACAATGTAAACTGGATTACAATAATCAAAAAGGAGTGAAAGGTAAGAAAAGACAGAATTTACCACCATACAACTAAACTCACATCCTCAGGAAGGTAGAAAAATACCTGTATAAATTTTTGATTTTCAAGGAAAACTTACTTGCAGGTGTTTCAGATGAAGATGTAAAACTGGTCCGCATTATGATAAAGATTTTCTGTATTTATGTACATCAGCCAAACATAAATCTCCACATTGCTGTAAGAGCTTTTCGCTGTATTTGTAACAGGCTTGGCTCTCGAATTTATGTTAAATATCATACCCAAATTTCTCCAGAATTCCCTATCTGTTAAACACTGATCTGATTCATCGGAGTTCAAGCTGTTAAAAATAGTTAGTTAAGGGAATCTGCTTCATAAGTGAATGCTTTTACATCATTTATAAGAACATAATGAACACTAATGTTATTTTTGCAGTCTAATTTTTCAAGTGGGGCTCCTTGGCACAGTAAAGAGGCTTTTGGCCTGAGGAATTGTACCCTTCAGTCTTCTTCCTCTGACCGAATCTAATTACCCCTCATCCTTTCATTCCCTACCCCATCCTTCCCATCAGGTGACCCCATGGCCTGGCTGGCGGGGTAGAAGCATTTCGATGCATTTCCTTACACCTGCTGTCCTGTTCACCTAGCAGCAAATAGGTACCTTGGTGCTAGTCGACTGGTGTGGGTTGCATCCTGGGGGACAAGATTGAGGACCCCAATAGAAATAAGGCAGACAGTCCTCGATGACAAACTGCCCTTCTTGGGTTATCCTGGGTGGCTAATCCTCCTGGGTTAAAAATCTAAACACAATCTTTCATCTTATCTTATCCTCCCTTTCTTACTTTTGGCCTTTGTTGTCCTCCCATGAGGAATTCTAGCTCCTAGAGTGGGGACGGTATTATTGTCTGTCCCATTCCATTGAGGTCCTTGGTAGTGGTGGTGTTTGCTGTGTAATCTGGATCATCAGGGAATATCCCAATCCTTCTCATGTCTCCCAAGTGGAAGCTTATGATATCTTTCAGGTGATGGGTGTATCTCTGGAGTATACCTGTTGGATTCTGGGAGGTGGTAGCCAAAGGAGGTATGCCTTGTGGTGGGTTTCTGACTGCTCTCTTTTGTCCACCGAGGTGGCTCATTGGATATGAATTTGCTATCCTGGATTGCCGGTTTACTGGCAAGAAAGGTAGGGTATGGCATGAGTTCTACGCAGCATCTGCACTACTGGCCAGGGGGATTTGTGGTCCTTTCATTTCCTCCTATGTTTCCCCCTTCCTTTTTCTTTTTAGCATTTCTTTTTTTTACTTTTTTGTTGGAAAATCAAAAGTGACCTAACCATAGAGTCCCAAGTCCATGATACTTCTCCTCCCAGACCCTTTTCTGCTGCAGTTCCCTTTTCCAACCCTGCCTCATTATCAGAACATTCTTCAGATCTTTCTAACACCCAGATACCTTCTGTGGGTAACATTTCGTTACTTGCCTCTAGTACCCGGAGTCCACCTAACTCCTTTGATACATCTGACCTCTGCATGCCTTTGGCCTCTCCCTTTATGATGCAATGATTTTCAGATCACCTGCACATCTCAGGATGGACGATCTCTGATCCTACACCTAAATGACCATGACCATTAACAGATGACACTGCTTCAGTTGCCTCTCACTCTTCCAAGAAAAGACCAGCATGACACTCACTTCCCTCACACACTACGTTTCAAAGTACTCAATAAACTAAGTTTTTCACTCTGCAACCAGCATCTCCCACTATCTGACCATAGTATCAGCAAGTTATTCCTACACCATATTAGTTAAAGCATTTCATTTCATGCTCTTAAGGGTGGTGCACGCATCGTCACGGTGTAAAATGCTCGCCAGGTTCACAGTCTTTCCCTTCTTTACCACCATAGACGATATTCCTGTCAAGATTCGACAACTGTAGTTTTGCCTCATGCCATTGTTCAACATGATTTCTGGACATGTGATACTGACATTCTGTAACAACTTGAGCTTCTAGACCTCCCAATTCTCAAAGTGGACATTTATGTACTATCTGCCGGAGGGCAGAGACACTTTCTCTGCAATGTTGCTCACTTAACTTCTGATTGTCGAGACCTTCCGTCCTCAGGTTATATTGTGGGACACTATTTACAAGTCCGAGAGTCAATCCCTACACCACAACAGTGTAAAAATTGCTGGCACTTTGGTAACCCAGCAAAATATTGCAGGTCCATGGCAGAATGCACAGTCTGTGATGCTGCCAACCATACATATCCATCTTGCAGGATATCTCCCTCTTGCCTTAATTGTAATGAGCCTCAACAGCGTTATTCATACCATTGCCAAGTTTACTCAAAAGAATGTGAAATCTGCTATCTCAAAAAGAAAGAGGGTTTCACTAATGCAATGGCAGTTTGTCATCTCCACCTCCAAGACAGACTTCCACAACTTTCTTATTCTCGAGTTACTAAGCAGCTTCCAACCTCGGTGGTATGTACTTCTGTAATCTCCTCTAGCTCTTGTACAGCCCTGGATGCCGAGGTCCCTTCCTTGTTGCCTCTAACTGTCCTCAAGTCATCATCTTCTCACAAGTTAGTTAGTTTAGTTTAATAACTTTATTATGCACCTCATACCCATCCTGTGGGCGGTAGTCAAAAGATTATAGAGGTACATAATGGGTCCAGGGACTGGACCCCCAAGTTATGATAGCTGAACTAGTTACAAAGGTAATGAACTCCAGGTAGATCTGGTCACAATCATGGCAAGTTACAAGGGTAATGAATCATCCTCACTCCTATTCATGGTTACAATCATGAACGTTCCTGTGTATACAAGACCTCCCACATCTACAACTTCCCTTTGCCTCTCTCCTCCAAAGTCTAAAACATCCCCAAAGTTCAAATCTTTTTTTAACCTCTTCAATTTCTGTGCCTCGTACTTCTTGCTGCCTCTGTTATTGGTGTAGAGATTCATCCTTCCCCTCAAACAGTTCTCGCTTCTGTCCCCTCCCAAGTTTCTTCTCAGGTTAACCTCTAACCTCTCAACCCCCTCTCTTTGGTAACTTCCATTGTCTCTGATTTTTACTTACCCTCCTCCTATCTTTGATGTGGATCTACCTACAACTTCTTTGTTCTCTGAAACACTTGAAGCTGTCTCTGAATATATTAAGGAGACAAAACCAGTGATAGACACTGATTCACCTCTCATCATTTCTCCTCTTCCTCACTTTTCTAAACCATCTACAGAACTTTCTTTTTACTTTGCTGCTTACTCGTTTTTCACTTCCTCCATGTGCAGACTTAACTAACCCTCAGTCTGTAGACACCTACTGTTGCGTATTACCAGTTTACTTTTATTCATAAATCATGTCTTATTTGCAATGGAATATTCGAGGCCTCAGTTGTAATCTGGGTGAGCTTCAGGTATTGCTCTCCCAGTTTTCCCCCTTTTTGTGTCTGTTTACAAGAATTTAAATTGAGCTCTGCTGTTATTCATCCCATATCATGCTACAGATATTTTATTGCATTCACCGGATCCTTTTTTCGATGGAACTTTTAATGAAAGTACATTTCATGTGTGTACCGGTATACCATACCGTCAGATCTTTGTTTGTTTCTACTTTTTTTCTTATTGCCACCTCTTCTCTTATTAGGTGATTTTAATGCTCATCATTTACTGTGGGGGGCTCACTGTGACTGTTCCCCTCCATGTTTTAAATATGGCTACTCCCACCCATGTTGACCCTCACACTCAATCTCTCTTGCATGAATCTCTCAATATGCTTCTCATCAACTGCACTCAAGTTTACCTGGTGTGTGCTCCAAGATTTACATGACAGTGATAATTTTCCTATCCTTCCCATTAATATTCTTACCCTTCTCGAGGCCCACACTGGCAGTTTGAACAGGAGAATTGAGACCTTTACCCGCATCAAACTATTTTTAATGAGGAACCTTCTTCATCCTTCACTGATGAGCTGTTACAATATTTTTGAACTTTATTTTAACTGCAGCTTCGCATTCAATCGTTCAAACCTCAAGTTGGCACTCTCAGAAATATGCGCCTCGGGGACTCATTATTCAGGTTGCCGTTGTCAGCATTGGAAGATCTCTATTTCAAGTCAACACTTTGTGTTTGTCGATCATTAGCAGCTGGGCCTGATGGCATTCATATTCGTATGCTTCATCAGTTATATACATCAGCTCTTACAGTCCTCTTACGTCTTTTTTATTTGGTCACAAGGGGTTCTTCTCTAGTTGTGGAATACTGCTGTTGTTCTGCCTTTCTAAAACTAGGTACTTCAGGCCATGTTGCTTCACACTATCATCTCACTGCTCTTACCAGTGCAGTTTACAAGTTGATGGTTGTGAAGGCTTACTCAGCCCTGTAACAACTTCAGACAGTATTACCAAGGCTGGCTCCTCCTCAGGAAAATTAATGAATAGAAAAAGAAATAATAACAGACAAACATAAACACTTTATTATATAGAAAATAGAAAATATAAAACACTTAAATATGAAATATTAATCCTATATTAAAGAAAATGAAAAATATAAATGATAACTAAATTCACCGCTAATATATTTATATAAAACATGGGTGGGGTGTCTGGTGTTGGTGACACTGCGTGTTGTTGAAATCGTAGCCGTTGCTGATGATGGGGGGGGGGGGTTGCAGGTGTTGGTGACAATCCACCGGCTCGTTCTTCACAGATTTTATAGCCGTCAATAATCCATCCAGATGACAGGAAAGCAGGTTTTCTCCATTGCAGTGATGAGGGGTTATATCCTGCTTCTTGCATACACAAACAGGTAAGTGGATCAAAAATTTGGGACGTCTCAGAACGTTAGTCCGTCTCCTTCAATTCTACTCGTTGATTAGCAGGTGACCCTCTCTGTCCTTTCAAGCTGTAAAGAGAGACAGATTACCCACTGCTTAAGAAATCACTCTCCATGATAAGTTCAATACCTAAAAGATGTGGTGATTATTAAAACATTTTAACCTATCAAGACTGAAAGGACTAAGTTAATTATTGGTCAAAAGTGAAGCTTTCAACCAATAAGTCCACTAAAATATGATCAGGCGTGTACTTACAGTAGTGTTGGGAGCTGTGAGTCGAGTGATTTACTGTTTGACCGGAGCCCCACACGTCACCTTTCGTGGGGGGGGGGGGATGAGGGAGGGGAAGGGATAGCGGGAGCGGGACTTACCCTACCTTAACAAGTAGCCGGCAATGAAACTATTGTTACTATATACTCCCTCGCTACTCCTATCTATTGAACTTTTCCCTCACAATGGTGTACATCTTGTACACCAAATAGGTCAGTTTGGCATTCATGAGGGCCACTCCACTACTGACCCCTTACTCTGCTTAGATACCTATGTTTCTAATGCCTTGCTAGTAACCACTCATCTATTGCAGTTTTTTTGGTTCTTGAAAAGGCATATAACACTACCTGTTTGATCGCCAGCTGTCCTGAAAACCTCTCATTACCTTCCCAAAAGGAACTTGCCATAGCCAGCTGAACCTCCTTAAAACCCTTATCTTTCATGGGGGTGGATCGTCAAACTCTTCTTTGACTAGATATATTCTGCAGCCTCTCCCACAACTCTTTCTAAATTTGATCCCATCCATCATCAGGGATTATGTTTATGTCTAGATGCTTTTTGCTCCTCTCCTGTCAAGAGCTTATATACAGAGGTAAATGTTCCATCCTTGAACGATCGCCATGATGCCCATTGCCTTTGTTATTTTGTCCATTCTCATGACCTTCATGATCCTTCTATGAACGGGAGTTAGTAGAGGTCCATTATTTGTTTATCGCCCGTGTACTTGGTCCTTTTTCTCTCTGTCTTCACTCGCTCTTGACTTCTCTTCAGTTGCCCCCTTTATGTGTCCATCTAGCATCTAACTTTTCTCTTTCCTCCTGGAGTTTACCTGGAGAGAGTTTCGGGGGTCAATGCTCTGCAGCTCGGTCTGAGACTAGGCTTCGTGGATCAGGGTCTGATCAACCAGGCTGTTACTGCTGGGCACATACAAACTGACGTACGAACCACAGCCTGGTTGGTCAGGTACACCTGACCATGTCAGCTCATGTGAATTCTTCCCCACTACCATGCACGAAATCTCAAATACCTAAATCTGTTTCTCACTCCCTTTTCCTCAACCACATACAGTCTTATTCCCATGCCATTGTAGTGTACACTTGTGATTCTAAATCCTCTGATGGTGCAGGTTTGCAGCAGCATTCTCGGATAGCATTGTGCAAGGGCATATTAGATTCGGCTAGCATTTGTACATCTGAACTGCATGCAGTTATTCGTATTGAATCTATGCCTACCTCAACATTTGTTGTAGTCGCAGTATCCTTTATTGCTTTGCAATCTATTAAAAAATCAGATTCGCCTCATTTCCTAATTCTTCATATACAACTTTGGTTGCTCTTCATTTCTAGCAAAAACAAAAAAAATCATTTTCTGCTGGGTCCCTGGTAATGTTAATATTGAGGGTAATGAGCAGGCAGACTGCTGCATAGTCAGCGATACATGACTTCAAAGTTTCAAATAAAGGTATTCCATTTTCAGGTTGTTTTGCTGGAATCTCTAACCTCCTTTGCAACTGTTGGTAACATTGTTGATCTGAAATGACTCCTAACAAATTATATTCCATCAAGTCAGGTTTAGGTTTTTGACCATATCAACAATGCTGAGGTTGGGAGATTGCACTCTCCCATCTTGGCATCAGACGCATCTGTCTTACTCATGGTTATCTCATGGAGAGGTGTTCTGTTACACTCTGTGAGAATTGTCAAGTTCCAGTTTCAGTTTGCCGTATTCTCTTGGGCTGTCCTGTCTTTCAATAAGCATGCAGAATTTACCTCCAATGTCATCACTGCTCTAACACCCTTACTTTGTCTTCTCTCCTTGCTGACAGCCCCACCTTTGACTCGGACTCCTTGGACTTTTTGACAGCAACTGATTTATTACACAAACTTTGATAATACTTCCTTTAACACTCCTTACAGCCCTTACTAACTCTATCTCTGTTATCCTCTCCACCCTTGCTACTCTTTGCCCCAGCAACACCCCTTGCCCTGAAGCACTGTGTAACCCTAATGAGTTTAGCGCTTAGCTTAGTTTTAATTATAATAATAAAGCCTTAATGCTCTTCGCAGCAAGATAATGATTTATATTGCCTCTTAAAGATGAACATCTCTTAATTCAAGATAACAGAGAAGCTCTTCCTTTCCTCTGATTAAACCTGAGAACCTGCCATTGCCAGAGCACTGTATGAACTTAAGTTTCAGCCCTTTCCCATGAATAAAATAATTCATCATTACAGTCAAGATGACTTATGGAAGGACATGTTTTGTTGCACCTTTCACCTCTTTTCACCTATTAGTAATTAGGTATTTGGGTGTCGGCTGACTTCATGGTCAAATCTTTGAGGTAAAAGTAACAAAGGGCTTCATGGAATTAAGCCACTCTACTTAATTTAATTTTCCTGGATTAGTGTCTAATTAATAATTCAGTTACTGGTAATCTTTTTCTAACCGCTAGCTTTTCTCTGTGGAACATGCTGTATAGCCCTTGTGGCTTAGCGCTTCTTTTTTGATTATAATAATAATATAATATTCTGTGGAACATGAAATAGGAATGATTTTTTGGAGTCAGAAAAAAGGCACTATATATCAATAATGTGTGCTAAAAATGAATTTACTGTATACATAGTTGTGTTAATAAAAAAATTAAGACAAATGTCTGCTGATTAGCTTCCATGCTGGATGAGCTTGAGTACCTTCATGATTGACATGACATGAAAGAACCAAACTAAGCACTGCCCTGTGTTTTTGCTGTGCATGGTAACCTGTAAGTTCCTTGTTTCTACTGGCCTGGAAGCTCTGCTTGCCATGGGAGCTGTGTCTCATAGTGTGGCTTCTTTGGTGAGGAGATTGCTCTAAGACCCTTCTGGGTTTAAGAAAAATATTTCTGCAAGTACATGTACAACATATACATAATTCTATGTAGAGTGCCCCTTGTTATGCAGAGCATTTTGGGCAAATTAATTAAATTTTGTCCCCAGGATGTAACCCATACTAGTCAGCTAATCTCCAGGTATGTATTTTACTGAAGTGAACAGGGATAGCAAAATGTTTCCACCCTTTACTTAATAATAATATAATTTGGACGTAGTGGAAGTTTTAGCAGTAAAGGTCGAGAACCAAAACCTAGTCATTGTGGTAGTCTACAAGCCTCCGGATGCAACATCCCAGCAATTCCAGGAACAGCTGTTAAAAATTGACCACTGTCTGGAAAATCTTCCAGCTCCTGCACCCAACATCTTGCTCCTGGGGGATTTCAACTTAAGGCACCTAAAATGGAGGAATATAGCAAATAATATTGTTGCAGTAATAACACCAGGAGGCAGCTCTGATGAAAACTCACACTCACACGAGCTTTTAAATCTCTGCACAAAATTCAATTTAAACCAGCAAATAATAGAGCCTACTAGACTGGAGAATACACTAGACCTCATATTCACTAACAATGATGATCTGATAAGAAATGTCACCATATCAAAAACAATATACTCAGATCACAACATAATTGAGGTTCAGACATGTATGCGAGGAGCCCCAGACCGACAAAATGAGACTAGTCACGAGGGAGCATTCACCAAATTCAACTTCAATAACAAAAACATAAAGTGGGACCAAGTAAACCAAGTCCTAACCGATATAAGCTGGGAAGATATACTAAGCAACACAGACCCAAACTTATGCCTAGAACAGATTAACTCGGTGGCACTCGATGTATGCACAAGGCTTATTCCTCTAAGAAAAAGGAGGAGTAGATGTAAAATAGAAAGAGACAGGCGCTCCCTTTACAGGCGACGGAAAAGAATAACAGAGCGGCTAAAAGAGGTCAATATATCTGAAATGCGTAGGGAGACACTGGTCAGAGAAATAGCAAGCATCGAACTTAAGCTAAAAGAATCCTTTAGGAGTCAGGAATCGCGGGAAGAACTAAAAGCCATAAATGAAATCGAAAGAAACCCAAAGTATTTCTTCTCCTATGCCAAATCAAAATCGAGAACAACGCCCAGTATTGGGCCCCTACTTAAACAAGATGGGTCCTACACAGATGACAGCAAGGAAATGAGTGAGCTACTCAAGTCCCAATATGACTCAGTTTTTAGCAAGCCGCTAACCAGACTGAGAGTCGAAGATCAAAATGAATTTTTTATGAGAGAGCCACAAAATTTGATTAACACAAGCCTATCCGATGTTATCCTGACGCCAAATGACTTCGAACAGGCGATAAATGACATGCCCATGCACTCTGCCCCAGGGCCAGACTCATGGAACTCTGTGTTCATCAAGAACTGCAAGAAGCCCCTATCACGAGCCTTTTCCATCCTATGGAGAGGGAGCATGGACACGGGGGTCGTCCCTCAGTTACTAAAAACAACAGACATAGCCCCACTCCACAAAGGGGGCAGTAAAGCAACAGCAAAGAACTACAGACCAATAGCACTAACATCCCATATCATAAAAATCTTTGAAAGGGTCCTAAGAAGCAAGATCACCACCCATCTAGAAACCCATCAGTTACACAACCCAGGGCAACATGGGTTTAGAACAGGTCGCTCCTGTCTGTCTCAACTACTGGATCACTACGACAAGGTCCTAAATGCACTAGAAGACAAAAAGAATGCAGATGTAGTATATACAGACTTTGCAAAAGCCTTCGACAAGTGTGACCATGGCGTAATAGCGCACAAAATGCGCGCTAAAGGAATAACAGGAAAAGTCGGTCGATGGATCTATAATTTCCTCACTAACAGAACACAGAGAGTAGTCGTCAACAGAGTAAAGTCCGAGGCAGCTACGGTGAAAAGCTCTGTTCCACAAGGCACAGTACTAGCTCCCATCTTGTTCCTCATCCTCATATCCGACATAGACAGGGATGTCAGCCACAGCACCGTGTCTTCCTTTGCAGATGACACCCGAATCTGCATGACAGTGTCTTCCATTGCAGACACTGCAAGGCTCCAGGCGGACATCAACCAAATCTTTCAGTGGGCTGCAGAAAACAATATGAAGTTCAACGATGAGAAATTTCAATTACTCAGATATGGTAAACATGAGGAAATTAAATCTTCATCAGAGTACAAAACAAATTCTGGCCACAAAATAGAGCGAAACACCAACGTCAAAGACCTGGGAGTGATTATGTCGGAGGATCTCACCTTCAAGGACCATAACATTGTATCAATCGCATCTGCTAGAAAAATGACAGGATGGATAATGAGAACCTTCAAAACTAGGGAGGCCAAGCCCATGATGACACTCTTCAGGTCACTTGTTCAATCTAGGCTGGAATATTGCTGCACTCTAACAGCACCTTTCAAGGCAGGTGAAATTGCCGACCTAGAAAATGTACAGAGAACTTTCACGGCGCGCATAACGGAGATAAAACACCTCAATTACTGGGAGCGCTTGAGGTTTCTAAACCTGTATTCCCTGGAACGCAGGAGGGAGAGATACATGATTATATACACCTGGAAAATCCTAGAGGGACTAGTACCGAACTTGCACACGAAAATCACTCACTACGAAAGCAAAAGACTTGGCAGACGATGCACCATCCCCCCAATGAAAAGCAGGGGTGTCACTAGCACGTTAAGAGACCATACAATAAGTGTCAGGGGCCCGAGACTGTTCAACTGCCTCCCAGCACACATAAGGGGGATTACCAAGAGACCCCTGGCAGTCTTCAAGCTGGCACTGGACAAGCACCTAAAGTCAGTTCCTGATCAGCCGGGCTGTGGCTCGTACGTTGGTTTGCGTGCAGCCAGCAGCAACAGCCTGGTTGATCAGGCGCTGATCCACCAGGAGGCCTGGTCACAGACCGGGCCGTGGGGGCGTTGACCCCCGAAACTCTCTCCAGGTAAACTCCAGGTAATTGTAAAGCAATAACAAAGAACTACTGACCGATAGCGCTAACGTCCCATATAAAAAAAAAATCTTTGAAAGGGTTCTAAGAAGCAAGATCATCACCCATTTAGATACAGATCAATTACACAACCCAGGGCAGCATCGGTTTAGAGCAGGTTGCTCCTGTCTGTCCCAGCTACTGGACCACTATGACAAGGTCCTGGATGCTCTAGAAGACAAACAGAATGCAGATGTAATATACACAGACTTTGCAAAAGCCTTTGACAAGTGTGACCATGGTGTAATAGCTCACAAAATCCATGATAAACAGGAAAAGTTGGTAGATGGATGTATAATTTCCTAACAAATAGAACACAAATAGTAGTAAACAGTAAAGTCTGAGGCGGCTACAGTGAAAGCTCTGTTCCACAAGGCACAGGACTCGCTCACATCTTGTTCCTCATCCTCATATCTGACATAGACAGGGTTATAAGCCACAGAGCTGTTTCTTCCTTTGCAGATGACACCTGAATTTGCATGACAAGTGTCTCCATTGAAGACACTGCAAGACTCCAGGTGGACATCAACCAAATCTTTAAATGGGCCACAGAAATCAATATGAAGTTCAATGATGAGAAATTTCAATTACTCCTGGAAATGTGAGGAATTAAAACTACATCGGAGTATAAAACAAATTCCAACCACAGAATAGAGCGAAAAACTAATGTAAAAGATCTGGAATCATCATGTCAAAGGATCTCACCTTCAAGGACCATAACATTGTATTAATCACATCTGCTAAAAAATGACAGGATGGATAATGAGAACCTTCAAAACTAGGGATGTTAAGCCCATGATGACACCCTTTATTTCGCTTGCTCTATCTAGGCTGGAATATTGCTGCACACTAACAGCACCTTTCAAGGCAGATGAAATTGCTGACCTAGAAAATGTACAGAAAACCTTCACGGCATGCATTATTGCGATAAAACACCTCAATTACTGGGAACACTGGAAGTTCCTCAACCTGTACTCCCTAGAACGCAGGTGGGAGAGATACATGATTATATACGTTTGGGAAATCCTAGAGGGATTATTACCAAGCTTGCTCGTGAAAATCACTTCCTATGAAAGCAAAAGATTCGACAGACGATGCAACATCCCCCCAGTGAAGAACAGGGGTGCCACTAGCACGATAAGAGAACACAATAAGTGTCAGGGGCACAAGACTGTTCAACTGCCTCCCAGCATACATAAGGGGGATTACCAATAGACCCCTGGCTATCTTCAAGAAGGCAGTGGACAGGCAAGTAAAGTCAGTACCTGACCAGTCGGGCTTTGGTTCGTACGTTGGGTTGTGTGCGTCGAAGAGTAACAGCCTTGTTGATCAAGCCCTGATCCATCATGAGGCCTGGTCACAGACCGGGCCGCAGGGCCGTTGACCCCCAAAACCCTCTCCAGGTATACTCCAGGTATTGTATTTACTGTTTAACAATTGTGTGCAAAGAATTTTCACGGCACGCATAAGTACGATAAAGAGGGTTAGTAAAGTCTACATGAGGAGGTAGCGGAAGACGAGTAAGAAGTGAAGGATTGGAACACTGCGAAGAAAGGAGTCATGTAGATGGTTTAGAAAAGTGAAGATCCGAGCCGGACGGCCCTTAAACCCTCCCAAACAAGCAAGGCATTCTCTGGTTGGCAGTTGTTGGTAAGCTTATTTAATTTATAGATTTACTCTTCAGGGAAGGAGTAGGTAGTTTTACTGGTAGTACACTAATATTAGGTTTACTAAGGCATCTGTAGATAATGATAGAGTAGACCTAAGACCTTAACATAGGTAGTAATAGGCCGATAATGTAGGCAAACACTAGGATAAGTTAGCTAGGGAGAACTGGCAGCCCTAGCTTGAATGGCGGGGCGCAGGTCACAAAGACAGAATAGCGTCCTTCTTACGATAGACACCGACTGGACAAGACGTGCCGTGAACAGCAGACGGCGCCCCACGTGTCTTCACATCTGAGACCTGGGGAAATCTGGTAGAGGCACCTCGATGTACCGTAGATGATCTCCTCCATCAGCCCATACAGTAAGACGAGATATTCACCTTTTCCCGTAGGTTCTGGCCAGTGTCTTAGGAGATTGTGGGTTGAGTCAACTGAGGGCTCGGCGTGCTACAGAGAGAGCATGCCCAGTAAGTACCAGTGTCTCAGAGCCGTCTGAAGCTAGTGTCTGAGTCTGCATAGTTATACTAGGGGATACCTACCCTCTTGGATATAGGAATTTCTGAGGTGCAGGCAGGACACTAATAACGATTGAATATTGCAGGAATTAATGCTCCCGGTTGCACGTGGTTTCCAAGGGGAAGTCCAAAGGGGCTAAAGCTAGGCTTAGGAAGTTGAAGATCAGGATATATGCTGCAACACCAAGTAAGTTAGTCCTTTATACGTGCATGCAGGCGAGGTTTCTTGCAATACCAATCATTTGTGAAAATCTGTTCTATAAGCCACTTGTGAGGCTGAGGTACCCACCTCAGAGCTCGGTGTCAACAGAGTTTGCCAGGGTAGGCGACTCACTTGGAGGCAGTCCACACAAATTTTCACAGGAGTGATGAAGGAGGATCCGTGTCCATCATTGGTTTTGTTTCCTCAATATATTTAGAGATAGCTTCAAGCATTTCAGAAGACAAGGAAGATGTAGATAGTTCGACATCAGAGACAGGAGGAGGGTGAGTAAAGATTGGAGAGACGATAGAAGTTGCCAGGGAGGGGAAGGATGCGAGGTTAGAGTTCACTTTGGAAAAAACTTGGGAGGGGACAGGAGAGGAAGAAACTTAGGAGGGGACAGGAGAGGAAGAAGCTATACGAGGGGGAAGATGAGCCTCCACACCCATAATAGAGGCAGTAAGAGGTAAAGTATTAGGCACAGAGACTGGAAAGAAAAAATGTTTTGAAAGGATAAGTGAAGGTGTTATAGGAGATTTGAATTTTGGGGATGTTTGGGACTTTGGAGAAGTAGAAAGGCGAAGGGAAGGTGTAGCTGTGGGACGTCTTGTGGACATAGATAGATTTGAGTGAGATGACTCACGGACAGTTTGAGGCAACGAGGTAGGGACCTGAGAGGCCAGGGCTGCAAAAGAGTTAGGAACAGAGGTGACTGTGGAAGTTGTGACCACAGAAGAGACTGTGGAAGTAGGTACCACCAAGGTTGGAGGCCTCTTAGTAACTCGAGAATAAGAAAGACGTGGAAGTCTCCCTTAGAGGCGGAGATGAGAGACCGTCATAGCGTAAGTGAAGCCTTCTTTCTCTTTGAAACAGCTTATTTCCAGTTCTTTCAAGTAAACTTGGCAATGACGAGAATAAGCCATGTGAGCCTCGTCACCAGTAAGGCAAGAGGGTGGCAGGTTATAAGATGTGTTGTTATGGTCGGCAGCACCACAGAATGGGCATTCTGCCATGGACCTGCAATATTTCACTGGATGGCCAAAATGCCAGCAATTTCTACACTTGTGGTGTAGGGATCAAACCTCAATATAAACCAAGGATAGAAGCTCACGGCAGTCAAAGGTTAAGCTAGCTATATTACATGGGGCAGGTAGTACATAGTGTTACTTTTGAAAACTGGGAGGTCTTGGAGCTCGAGTTGCTCCAGTATGTCGGCATCACATGACCGGAAATCACATTGAAAAATGGTATGAAGCAGAACTAGAGAACCACTGCAAGAACTGAGAGAAATGTGTTTTCGAATAGTGACAGGAATATCGGCTATGGAGGTAAGAAAGGAAAGATTGTGAACTTGGCCAGCATTTCGTACCGTGACGATGCATGCACCACTCTTAATTAAGAGCATGAAATAAAATGTTTTGACCAACTTGGTGTAGGAGTGTCTTGCTGATCCAACGGTCAGAAATCTAGTCAGTGGGGGTTGTTGGTTGTGTATTTCGAAATGTAGCTAGTGTCGTGTTGGTCATTTCTGGGAAGACTGAGAGGTAATCAAAGCAGTGTCGTCTGTTAATGGTCGTGGTCGTTTTGGTGTGGGATCGGAGGTGATCCATCCTGAAATGGATGGGCAATCTGAAAATCGTCGCACTGTAGAGAGAGAAGCAGAAAGCATGGAGGTCGGATGTATTAAAGGAGTCAGGCTCAACCATGGTACCAGGAGCGTGCGACAGAATGTCACCCGCGGAAGGTACCAGGGCATTAGAAAGGTCCAAAGAATGGTCCGACAATGAAGCACGATCAAAAGAGTGCTGCGGCAGAAAGGGGCCCAGGAGGAGCAGTTTCATGGATATGGGACTCCATGGTTAGGTTACTTTTTTCTTTTTCTTAAGAAAAAGGAAAAAAAGATAAAAAGGGGAGGGGAGAATGGGGAGGGATAGCTCCTAGGAGAAATGTAGATGAATGGTTCAGAGAACCGACAGGTTGATAAATTAGACACATGTACAACATTTGGGTATCTTTAACGAGGAAACGTTTTGCCACACAGTGGCTTCATCAGTCCATATAAAGGAGAATGGTGAAGAACAGGAGGAGTTTGAGGTAATCAGTCTCTCAGCCTTGAGTCTACGTGATTAGTCCATCAGTCTTGTTAAGTCCACCAATCTTCTCAGTCCATCAATCTTTTCAAGACAGATGGACTGATCATATCGACTCAAGGCCATT
Source organism: Cherax quadricarinatus (assembly GCF_038502225.1). Classification (NCBI taxonomy): domain Eukaryota; kingdom Metazoa; phylum Arthropoda; class Malacostraca; order Decapoda; family Parastacidae; genus Cherax; species Cherax quadricarinatus. Next base: position 120,594 of record NW_027195761.1, read on the forward strand.
AAAGACACAGCATCAACAACACGGCCACTTGATACTGGAGTTCCCCAGGGAAGTGTCCTTGGTCCCCTGCTCTTCCTCATGTACATCAATGATCTTCCAAACGTATCCCAACACCTGAACCCCATTCTCTTTGCTGACGACACGACTTATGTCATCTCTCACCCTAATCTTGCCACCCTCAACACCATTGTTAACGAGGAGCTGATCAAAATATTGACTTGGATGACAGCCAATAAACTTACGCTTAACACTGACAAAACCTACTATGTTATGTTTGGCAGCAGAGCAGGAGTTGCGCAAATTAACATTAAGATCGACAACACTTTAACTGCCAGACATAATGAGGGCAAATTCCTAGGCCTATACCTCGACAACAACCTGAATTTCAGCACCCATATCCAACACATAACCAAAAAAGTATCCAAAACGGTTGGGATCCTCTCCAAGATACAATACTACGTGCCACAAAATGCCCATCTCACACTATACCACTCACTCATTTATCCATACCTCACCTATGCTATTTGTGCTTGGGGATCAACTGCAGCGACACACCTAAAGCCAATAATAACCCAACAAAAAGCCACAGTACGAATAATCACTAAATCCCATCCCTGGCAACACCCCCCCCCTCCCACTCTTCATAGATCTAAACTTACTCCCTGTTCAGTACATCCACACTTACTACTGTGCAATCTACATCTACAGGACCTTAAATTCCAATATTAACCTTGACCTAAAACGCTTTCTTGATAGTTGTGACAGAACCCACAGGCATAACACCAGACAAACATCTCTATGACATTCCCTGTGTCCGACTAAACCTTTACAAAAATTCAATGTATGTCAAAGGCCCTAAAATCTGGAACACCCTACCTGAAAACTCTAGAACTGCAGACACATTCATCACCTTCAAAACTACCATTAGAAAGCATCTTATCTCCCTGATACACCCTGTCAACTAACTTCATGAATACCACCTGGTGGTTCACACACTCACTCACCCATTTGACCATAAACAGAAATATTAATCTCAATCTTAAAATAATGAATCCTAACTAGTCATAAGATGGCCTGTGATACTCCAATACTGAAACTATGTACTGTGCCAAAACAAAAGCGTTCACATTGCTAAACTCACAAACTAGTATTTAGTCACTTAGCCATAATACCAACTTACCTCATAATTTGTAATATTTTAAATTTAAGAATTAATCTAAGTCTGCCCGAAATGCCTAGCCATGCTAGGTGTTCTAGTGGTACACTCTGTAATTATTATTTTACTACATGTAAACCACACAATAACCAAATTCTGTAAACTCAGCATTGTAATCCTTATAGAGAATAAACTTTGAATTGAATTTATTTGAACTGAATTGAATGCGGCATGGAACCTTTCATGCCAGTAAACCAGCAGTCTAGGATAGTAACCTCACATCTACCGAGCCACCTTGGTGGACAAAAGAGAGGGCGGTCGGATACTTGCCACAAGGCATACCTCTTCCTGCCACCACCTCCCGGAATCCGACAGGTAGTCTCCAGAGATACACTCGTCACCTGAAAGGCACCCGCAGCCTTCTCCCGGGAGACTGGAGAGGGACTGGGGCATCCCCAGATGATCCAAATTCTACTGCTAACTACACCACCACCAAGGACCTCAACGGAAATGGATAGACAACGATACCCTTTCTCCCAACTTAGGAACTAGAATGCCTAAGGGGAGGACCCCAACGGCCGCAAACAGGAAAGGGGTGGGGAGAGGAGGAATGGATAAGGACTGATGGGGAGGATGGGACAAGGGAGAGATTGAGGAGTAATTAGGATCTGTCTGAGGATGAAGACCAAAAGGTTTAATTCCTCAGACCAAAAGCCTCTTCACCGCACCAAGGAGCTCACATTGAAGAGGTTAATAGTGACAAAACCTTCTACATTATTCGAAGGAGCAGATAAAGTAATGTCCTGCTAAACGGTATGATTAACAATACTCTTATTGCTAAACAATGAGGGGGAAATTTCTGGATCTGCACCTTGACAGCAACTTTAAATTCAACACCCACATCTGGAGTTTACCTGGAGAGAGTTCCGGGGGTCAACGCCCCCGAGGCCGGTCTGTGATCAGGCCTCCTGGTGGATCAGAGCCTGATCAACCAGGCTGTTACTGCTGGCTGCACGCAACACATTACAAAAAGAGAGCGTCCAAAACAGCTGGCAGCCTCTCCAAAATACGTTACTATGTACCAAAAACAGCACTACTTACGTTATACTATTCACTGATGTACCACTACCTCACCTATGCTATTTGTGCTTGGGGATGGACAACAACAAATCACCTCGAACGACTAATAACTCAACAAAAAGCTGAAGTATGAATGATCACAGTCCACCTCTTCAAAAGACCTAAATCTACTTGCTATAAAAAACATTCACTCTTACTACTGTACATCCTACATATACAGAACAGTTAATTCATTTACAAAGTCACACTGTATCATCGTGCCGCCGTGTTCTTTCGTGTTTTTCAGAGTGTCTCTTGCATTCTAGAACTTTAAACTGTGCCAGTAAACTTATAAGATATATCCCTCCAGCACTTGGAACTAATCTAGCAGAAAATAATATCTACTGACTCAAAAAAAGAGAGTCAGTGTACATTAACAAAGCATAACCATACTCTCAGAGGGAAATTTTAGGCCTAGTGTGCCGGTGAAAATAATATTAGAACTTTTTTGTCAGAGGAAAGACAGTCTCCCCGATAATAGTGTGCATACATAGTGTTGTAGTGTGTAAAACAGTGGTACTCTAGCATATGGATAATGTAGAAATTATTTAATTTCCGAAGCTATAGTGCCTAGTAAGTGTTTAATGTGTTGATTTGGGTCAAAATGTATTTGTATTTTGAATAGAACCAACCGGGTTCGCCCTGTGCCTGCGCAGATGTGCGGGGGGGACAGGTCGACTCAGGGCAGGGGTTGGCGGCAGTGTTTTGAATGTAGCGAGGAGGCTGTGAAAACATGGGATCAGGAAATTGGCGTTCACGGCGGACTAAGGATTAATATAGGCCTCACTTCCAAATAGGAAGTGTCGTAACTGTTCCTGGTGAAGAGTGAGGGAACGTGATTTACGTGACCACCGTAATAAAGTGGTAAAATGAGTGGATAATAGTAGGGTGCGCCGCCATGGAATGTGTCCAGGGGAAATTACCCGTGAGTTAATCCTCACTCATCGGTCTCAGATCTTAATGGAGTGACCTCTAATGTGTATAATAATTATGAGACATTAAATCGTCTTGCGAATTGTAATGTAATTAATGATAATAACACTAAGTTAAGAGAAGGCGTGAAGTGAAATAAGTCGCCTTGCTCCGAGTGAACACATTGGACCACGTTGTTCCCGTCCCGAGGATAGTGAAGTTTTATTGAGTCACGACTTCTAAACCGGGACAAACCAACGGATACCTCGTCCTGCTGGAATAAGAACCGTGTCGGTGTAGCAGGACATCGAAATGAGACGGTGAATGGAGGAAATAAGGAGTATCAATCACCCACAGTTAAGTAACCTTTCTAGTTATAGCAGACTGATACTGGCCAGTTAGGTATGTTGTAATTGGATAGGTTATGGGTGATCCAGCTACATCAAGTGACCACCAGAGAATATCTGGTAAGTGGTGGGACTAATGCTTTTATTAACTCCACACCTTCTCCTAATTTCCACACTCCGAATTTTCTGCATAATATTTACACCACACATTGCCCTTAGACAGGACATCTCCACTGTCTCCAACCGTCTCCTCGCTGCTGCATTCACCACCCAAGCTTCACATCCATATAAGAGTGTTGGTACTACTATACTTTCATACATTCCCTTCTTTGTCTCCATAGATAACGTTTTTTGACTCCACATATACCTCAACGCACCACTCACCTTTTTTCCCTCATCAATTCTATGATTAACCTCATCCTTCATAAATCCATCCGCCGACACGTCAACTCCCAAGTATCTGAAAACATTCACTTCTTCCATACTCCTCCTCCCCAATTTGATATCCAATTTTTCTTTATCTAAATCATTTGATACCCTCATCACCTTACTCTTTTCTATGTTCACTTTCAACTTTCTACCTTTACACACATTCTCAAACTCATCCACTAACCTTTGCAATTTTTCTTTAGAATCTCCCATAAGCACAGTATCATCAGCAAAAAGTAACTGTGTCAATTCCCATTTTGAATTTGATTCCCCATAATTTAATCCCACCCCTCTCCCGAACACCCTAGCATTTACTTCTTTTACAACCCCATCTATAAATATATTAAACAACCATGGTGACATTACACATCCCTGTCTAAGACCTACTTTTACCGGGAAGTATTCTCCCTCTCTTCTACACACCCTAACCTGAGCCTCACTATCCTCATAAAAGCTCTTTATAGCATTTAGTAACTTACCACCTATTCCATATACTTGCAACATCTGCCACATTGCTCCTCTATCCACTCTATCATATGCCTTTTCTAAATCCATAAATGCAATAAAAACTTCCCTACCTTTATCTAAATACTGTTCACATATATGCTTCAATGTAAATACTTGATCTACACATCCCCTACCCACTCTGAAGCCTCCTTGCTCGTCCGCAATTCTACATTCTGTCTTACCTCTAATTCTTTCAATTATAACCCTACCGTATACTTTTCCTGGTATACTCAGTAAACTTATTCCTCTATAATTTTTACAATCTCTTTTGTCCCCTTTCCCTTTATATAAAGGGACTATACATGCTCTCCGCCAATCCCTAGGTACCTTCCCCTCTTTCATACATTTATTAAACAAAAGTACCAACCACTCCAACACTATATCCCCCCCTGCTTTTAACATTTCTGTCATGATCCCATCAGTTCCAGCTGCTTTACCCCCTTTCATTCTACGTAATGCCTCACGTACCTCCACCACACTTACATTCTGCTCTTCTTCACTCCTAAAAGATGGTATACCTCCCTGGCCAGTGCATGAAATTACCGCCTCCCTTTCTTCCTTAACATTTAAAAGTTCCTCAAAATATTCTCGCCATCTACCTAATACCTCCCTCTCCCCATCTACTAACTCCCCTACTCTGTTTTTAACTGAAAAATCCATACTTTCCCTAGGCTTTCTTAACTTGTTTAACTCACTCCAAAATTTTTTTCTTATTTTCATTAAAATTTCTTGACAGTGCCTCTCCCACTCTTTCATCTGCTCTCCTTTTGCACTCTCTCACCACTCTCTTCACCTTTCTTTTACTCTCCATATACTCTGCTCTTCTTATAACACTTCTGCTTTGTAAAAACCTCGTAAGCTACCTTTTTCTCTTTTATCACACCCTTTACTTCATCATTCCACCAATTACTACTCTTTCCTCCTGCCCCCACACTCCTATAACCACAAACTTCTGCCCCACATTCTAATACTGCATTTTTAAAACTATTCCAACCCTCTTCAACCCCCCCCACTACTCATCTTTGCACTAGCCCACCTTTCTGCCAATAGTCGCTTATATCTCGCCCGAACTCCCTCCTCCCTTAGTTTATACACTTTCACCTCCCTCTTGTTGTTGCCACCTTCCTCTTTTCCCATCTACCTCTTACTCTAACTGTAGCTACAACTAAATAATGATCCGATATATCAGTTGCCCCTCTATAAACATGTACATCCTGGAGCCTACCCATCAACCTTTTATCCACCAATACATAATCTAACAAACTACTTTCATTACGTGCTACATCATACCTTGTATATTTATTTATCCTCTTTTTCATAAAATATGTATTACTTATTACCAAATTTCTTTCTACACATAGCTCAATTAAAGGCTCCCCATTTACATTTACCCCTGGCACCCCAAATTTACCTACTACTCCCTCCATAACATTTTTACCCACTTTAGCATTGAAATCCCCAACCACCATTACTCTCACACTTGATTCAAAACTCCCCACGCATTCACTCAACATTTCCCAGAATCTCTCTCTCTCCTCTACACTTCTCTCTTCTCCAGGTGCATACACGCTTACTATAACCCACTTTTCACATCCAATCTTTATTTTACTCCACATAATCCTTGAATTTATACATTTGTAGTCCCTCTTTTCCTGCCACAGCTTATCCTTCAACATTATTGCTACTCCTTCTTTAGCTCTAACTCTATTTGAAACCCCTGACCTAATCCCATTTATTCCTCTCCATTGAAACTCTCCCACCCCCTTCAGCTTTGTTTCACTTAAAGCCAGGACATCCAGTTTCTTCTCATTCATAACATCCACAATCATCTCTTTCTTATCATTTGCACAACATCCACGCACATTCAGACTTCCCACTTTGACAATTTTCTTCTTATTCTTTTTAGTAATCTTTACAGGAAAAGGGGTTACTAGCCCATTGTTCCCGGCATTTTAGTTGACTTTTACAACACGCATGGCTCACGGAGGAAAGATTCTTATTCCACTTCCCCATGGATATAAAAGGAAAAGTAATAAGACCAAGAACTATTAAGATAAAATCAAAGAAAACTCAGATGAGTGTGTATAAATAAACGTGTACATGTATGTGTAGTGTGACCTAAGTGTAAGTAGAAGTAGCAAGACGTACCTGTAATCTTGCATATTTATGAGACAGACAAAAGACACCAGCAATCCTACCATCATGTACATACAGGTAACATCCTAAAAAAATTTCCATAGATAATAAATGATAAGGTGAAATTTAAAACTGAAGTGTTAGGCCCAAAATTTCAATATTAACCTTGACCTAAAATGCTTTCTTGATAGTTGTGACAGAACCCACAGGCATAACACCAGACACAAACATCTCTATGACATTCCCCGTGTTCGACTAAATCTTTACAAAAATTCAATGTATTTCAAAGGACCTAAAATCAGGAACACCCTACCTGAAAACTCTAGAACTGCAGACACACTCATCACTTTCAAAACTACAGTTAGAAAACATCTTATCTCCCTGATACACCCCGACAACTAACTACATGATAACCACCTGGTGGTTCAAAATTACACTCACTCACCCACCGACTATAAACCCAGAAATACTAATCTTAATCTTAAAATAATAAATCCTAACTAGTTTGCCTATGATACTCCAATATAGACACTTTGTATTGTGCCAAAACAAAAACATTCACATTGCTAAACTCACGAATTATAATGTAGTCACCTAACCTTAATACCATAATCTGTAAGGATTTAATGTTAAGAATTAATCTAAGTCTGCTCGAAATGCCTAGCCAGGCTAGGTGTCCTAGTGGCCCCCTCTGTAATTAGTATTTTATAACATGTAAACCACACAATATCCAAAACCTGTAAACCCCACATTGTAACCCTAATAGAGAATAAACTTGAATTGAATTGAATTGAAAGAGACAGGTTCATGGTGTAAACAGTGCCAGTAGTCGTCAGAATCCTCCCACGCAGGTCTGCTAGTGTACCTGACATATATAGTTAGTGATACCAGGGAGTAAAACATTCCTTTTGAAATACGAAGAGGTGCAAAATCTCGAGGAAATACGAAAAGTGTACAGTTTTGTAGAAATATGATAAACAGTGTATAGTTGTTAGTACTTATTGTGATGGAGTGACGTATACAGTGTGTGTTAAGCCTTTAGTTAGCAGCGGTTGAAATATACACTACGAAAATCATTATTCCTAAAGTAATCTTCAACTACAGAAGCCACTGGCGCCCAGACACGCAAGTTGTACTTTCTGTATCAAACTGAACACATATTACTCTGTTTTAATTTTTTCCAGTAGTCCTTTTCATGAGCTAGTCCAATATCACCCAGTGAGCCTAATCCAGATTTGCCGGGATTCATCCAATGACCGGCTTCAAACGGATTCGATGATAACAAGGTATCCCTCTGACTGGTTTCACTAACTGACGGGGCTCTACGCCCCCTTATCAAGCACTCAAGCAGTAACTACAACAAATAGTTACAATACAGATAGACATATCTACTGTTAAGGTGATTATTAGTAAAAAGATATACAGTGATCCACTAACTGGATTCGTCCAGATTCGCTGGATTCGGGCAGATTCAAACGGTTTCGTTGGAAATAAAGCCAAATCTGAAGAACTGTTACAAAAAATTAAATACTTCGGGGAATTATAGACTAGCTAGCTAGGAGAGTTGTCAAGTATTGTAAGATGACCACCACCATACAGATCTGCATAGTCTGCAGAAAGGGTAAGGGACGAAAACAGGCCTAGATTGCTTGGCATCTGTGTGGTCAATGGTCCCACGGTATATGCCAGGATTATAAACCAGTGACCACACTTGACAAACTCAGAGAGATGTTTTTGGGTCTGCCCAAACGAGATACACTTGTATGAGGAAATGAAATCTATATTAAAAAACAAGAACACCAATAAAACATCCTTCTTGAAAAAGACATGTCAGTATGGTATGACACCTGGGAAAAGAAAATGGGTGGTAGGGACGGGGCTGTCTTGGACGGTGCTCCTGACTGTGCTAGTGCTGTCCTGGAGGACAGTGCTGAGGGCTCTGGTGTTGTCCTGGGGGAAAGTGCTCCAGAGGGTCCTAGTGATGTCTTAGAAGACAGTGTTCGTGAGGATACTAGTGTTGTCCTGGAGGACAGTGAAGACAACGTTATTCAGTCCACAGAGGTTCAAAATACAGATACTGCTGGAGATGGATAAAAATGTGATGATGCCTCAGGGAATTGTATCGACATACTACCAGCAAAGCCTGGTGGAAGCACTGATATCTATACATGGGTGAAAGATAGGAAACAGGGAAAATAAATGCACCAGCAGCGAACGCAGCTTCAATAAATACTAGCAAACAGAATTACAATCTTTGGTATCTGCAAGTACGGTATACCTAGTAAAACAGGTGGGACATGCACCTTTGATCATCCCAAAAAAATGCCGCACCCACATGACAACAGGAGAGTGCAACTTCCCCTCCTGTAACTTATTTCACCCAGAAATGTGTCACTCATCAATCCACGAAAGAAAATGCTACAATGCATACTGCCAGGCGCATCATCTACAGAGGACTAGAAAGACACATACCAGCCAGACTATGGGGAACAAAAGAGAGGAGCCACAGCCTCTCTAGGGACAATGGTTTTTTAGGGCCAGAAAGGAAGAAAGACTGGCAAGAAATGCCAATAATCCTAAACTACCTGAAAACACTTCTGGAGCAGAGACACGGACATTGGCCTCTACTCCAGAACAACGGATATTACAGCCAGCAAATAAAAAACCCTAAATTCCACCAATACAATGACATTTGCATTTGCAAACATTCAGGGTCTAAAGCCATCATTATTATAATAAAAAAGAAGCGCTAAACCATCTAAAGCTGTCAAAAAACAACAAAACTCCTTACATCAAGGGACTGCTCACGGAGTCAAATGCAATGTTTGTAGCATTCACAGAGACCCACATAAAAGATCATTATGACAACGAAATATGAATCCCAGGTTATAACCTATTCCGATGCGACAGACTAAACAGGCAACAAGAGGAGGTGGGGGAGGGGGGTTGGTCTGTATGTCACAGAATCGCTCATTTGCACAGAACTACTAAACACCTCGAATTATGTAGTTGAAGTTTTGGTGGTAAAGATCGAAAACCAAAACCTTGTTATTGTGGTACTATACAAGCCTCCAGATGCAACTTCCCAGCAATTCCAGGAGCAGCTTGAGAAAATTGACCACTGTCTGGAAAATCTCCCAACTCCTGTCCCAAACATCTTACTACTAGGAGATTTCAACCTGAGACACCTAAAATGGAGGAGTATAGCAAACAATGTTTTAGCAGAGATCACCCCGGGAGGCAGCTCAGATGAAAATTCACACACACACGAACTATTAAATCTCTGCAACAAATTCACCTTAAACCAGCAAACAGTAGAGCCTACAAGACTAGAAAATACGCTGGACCTCATCCTCACTAACATTGATGATCTGATATGTAATATAACTGTATCAAAGACAATTCACTCAGATCACAACATAACAGAAGTACAGACATGTATACACAGGGCTCCTGATCAGCAAAATGTGAGCAGTCATGAAGGTGTCTTCACGAAATTCAATTTCAATAACAAAAACATACAAAGGGATCAAGTAAACGATGTCCTTAATGAAACAAGCTGGGATGATATTCTAAACATCACGGATCCGAACATTTGCCTTGAAAAAATGAATTCTGTGGTTCTTGAGATCTGCTCAAGACACATTCCATTAAGAAAAAGAAAGAGAAGATGTAAACTAGAAAGAGAGAGACGTTCCCTATACAGACAAAGGCAAAGAGCCACAGAGCTGCTGAGTTGGGCCAATATATCTGAAATACGAAGGGAAGCACTAGTCAATGAAATTACAAATATCGAACTTAAGCTGAAAGAATCTTACAGGAGACAAGAATCACAGGAAGAACTAAAAGCCATGAAGGAAATTAAAAAAAAATATAATAATTCTTCTCTTATGCCAAATCTAAGGGAAAAACATCATCCAGTATTGGGCCCCTGCTTAGGCGAGATGGGACATACACAGATTACAGCCAAGAAATGAGTGAGATATTAAAGTCTCAATATGACTCAGTGTTCAGTGACCCACTGCCCAAACTAAGGGTCGACATACCAAATGAATTCTTTATGAACGAAACCCAAAATTTGGTCATCTCAAAAATCTCGGATATTATCCTAACTCCACAAGACTTTGAAGAGGCAATAAATGACATGCCCATGCACTCTGCCCCAGGCCCAGACTCATGGAACTCCGTGTTCATCAAGAATTGCAAGAAGCCCCTATCGCGTGCCTTCAGCATTTTATGGAGAGGGAGCATGGACACAGGGGTCATCCCACACACACTAAAAACAACAGACATAGCCCCACTCCACAAAGGTGGCAGTAAAGCAATTGCAAAGAACTACAGACCGATAGCACTAACATCCCATATCATAAAAATCTTTGAGAGGGTTCTAAGAAGCAAGATCGCCAACCACCTAGATACCCATCAGTTACACAACCCAGGGCAACACGGGTTTAGAGCAGGTCGCTCCTGCCTGTCCCAGCTACTGGACCACTATGACAAGGTCCTGGATGCTGTAGAGGATAAACAAAATACAGATGTAGTATACACAGACTTTGCAAAAGCTTTCGACAAGTGTGACCATGGTGTAATAGCACACAAAATGCGTGATAAAGGAATAACAGGAAAAGTTGGTAGATGGATCTATAACTTCCTGACAAATAGAACACAAAGAGTAATAGTAAACAGAGTAAAGTCCCAGGCAGCCACGGTAAAAAGCTCTGTTCCACAAGGCACAGTACTCGCTCCCATTCTATTCCTCATCCTCATTTCTGACATAGACAGAGATGTAAGCCATAGCTCCGTGTCTTCCTTTGCGGATGACACCCGGATTACCATGGCAGTGACCTCCATCGAAGACACCGCGAGACTCCAAGCGGACATCAACCAAATCTTCGAATGGGCCACTCAAAACAATATGAAGTTCAACGAGGAGAAATTTCAACTACTCAGATATGGGAAACTTGAGGAAATTAAAAATGTATCAGGGTATACGACAAATTCTAACCATACAATAGAGCGGAAAAGTAATGTGAAGGACCTGGGAGTGATAATGTCAGAGGATCTCGTCTTTAAAGAACACAACAATGTATCTACCTCATCTGCTAGGAAAATGATAGGATGGATAATGAGAACCTTCAAAACTAGGGACGCCAAGCCCATGATGATTCTCTTCAAATCGCTTGTGCTCTCTAGGCTGGAATACTGCTGTACACTAACGGCCCCCTTCAAGGCTGGCGACATTGCAGACCTGGAGAGTGTACAAAGAACTTTCACGGCACACATAAGTACGATAAGGCACCTAAATTACTGGGAACGGTTGAAGGTCCTTGATCTGTATTCCCTGGAATGCAGGCGAGAGAGATACATGATAATATACACTTGGAAGGTCCTGGAGGGATTGGTACCAAACCTGCACACGAAAATCACTCCCTATGAAAGCAAAAGACTCGGCAAGAGATGCAACATTCCTCCGATGAAAAGCATGGGCGCCACGAGTACACTGAGAGACAACACAATAAGTGTCCGGCACCCAAGACTGTTCATCTGCCTCCTAGCATACGTAAGGGGGATTACCAATAGACCCCTGGCTGTCTTTAAGAAGGCACTGGACAGGCACCTAAAGTCAGTAAATGACCAACCGGGCTGTGGCTCGTACGTCAACTTGCTTGCGGCCAGCAGTAACAGCCTGGTTGATCAGGGGACGCACATGTGCGGTATATTTCAAAGATGGTTATTACAACCCAGGAGTCCCAAAGGCCTGTTATCCTGGGTGTAAAGGGAGCAAAATAAACACAGCAGAAAAATTTTTGACTTGCACTATCCTTCACCAATTTAGAACAGAAGTATGTACACTATATACACTATGTGCAGCAATACGTATTAGTGCACTCCACGGTAAGCAAGGCAGAATAGAAGCCACTAGAGAGCAGACCGTGCTTCAACCAGCTCTAGAATGGGAATGACAAGGGCAGACAGGAGAGTGGTACCCACATAACCTCTGCAATTGCCAAAACCATCTTCTCATTGGCTGGAACCTGGGTACTGGGTACTGGCCCCATCGCCAACCCTTAGTTCCCTGGTTCGCTGGTTGGGGGAGATAGCCTGTAAATGAGGGTGTGTACATGCGCCGAATAAAGGTTACATACTCTTTGCATGCCACAATGGTTCTGTCGACCCTGACAGGAAGAGCAGCAGCAGCTGGCATGTACCACAATGGTCACACACAAGGCTGGCGACTCCCTGACCACTGCACGATCCTTAAAGCTGAGCTGGGATGATTCAGCAGGCATTGTCACATGCCCTACGACATCGGCTTCGACCTGTCATACATGTTGAGTCCACCTCTGCAATCAATGCACTCTCCCATCCCCAACCATAGGACAATGTTCACCTCATAATGGCAGTTTTCGAAGTTCAAGGTAACAGATCAACATTGAACTGTATCCCTAGCCATGCTGGCATCTGGGGAAAATGAGGCGGCAGATGATGCAGCCAAGGCAGCCACAGATTATCCACATGTTAGGATTACCGTCTCCATCAGCCTACACCAGACCAAACTGGTGGCTGCCAGAACAATGAAACTTATGGGGGAGGTCCTAGGTGGTCCTAGGGGTGTCACTAGCACGTTAAGAGACCATACAATAAGTGTCAGGGGCCCGAGACTGTTCAACTGCCTCCCAGCACACATAAGGGGGATTACCAACAGACCCCTGGCAGTCTTCAAGCTGGCACTGGACAAGCACCTAAAGTCAGTTCCGGATCAGCCGGGCTGTGGCTCGTACGTTGGTTTGCGTGCAGCCAGCAGCAACAGCCTGGTTGATCAGGCTCTGATCCACCAGGAGGCCTGGTCACAGACCGGGCCGCGGGGGCGTTGACCCCCGGAACTCTCTCCAGGTAAACTCCAGATACTCCATTTCAACAGTGGTACCGAGCAGCGACGCAGGGAGAATCCCCTTCATATGATAGAAGCTGGTCCAGAGCCCAGTGTACCGCCATCCATCGGCTTTGTTTGGGCTTTCCCACAGCCATGATGACGGTAGACAAGGAAGGGGAGATGTGCCAGCACGTTGTCCAGTTCCCCCTAACATACTATTTCCTGGAGTGCCAAGTTACTAAGACACTCTGCAGGCAACTAGCGCTGATGTCCCTTCCCGAAGAAGACCCAGAGAGGATTGCATCTTGCTTTAGTGTACCATGGAGTCAACGAACCAGACAAGCTGTTGCCCGTGATAACGACATACCACGTTGAACACACCGCTTCTCGTCCGATCAGCGAAGTTAAGCAACGTTGGGTTTGGTTAGTACTTGGATGGGTGACCGCCTGGGAACACCAAATGCTGTTGGCATTAAACCTTTGAGTGGCCCGGTGGCCTGGTGGCTATAGCTCCCGCTTCACACACGGAGGGCCCGGGTTCGATTCCCGGCGGGTGGAAACATTTCGACATGTTTCCTTACACCTGTTGTCCTGTTCACCTAGCAGCAAATAGGTACCTGGGTGTTAGTCGACTGGTGTGGGTCGCATCCTGGGGGACAAGATTAAGGACCCCAATGGAAATAAGTTAGACAGTCCTCGATGACGCACTGACTTTCTTGGGTTATCCTGGGTGGCTAACCCTCTGGGGTTAAAAATCCGAACGAAATCTTATCTTATGTTATCTTATCCTCCTCTGGCTAGAGTGTCTACAGTTAGAAGTGCATGTATACATATGCATATCCTTGAATATACATATATACGTGTTCACTAACAACACTGCACTAACCAAGGAGTCGAACCCATGCTGTTTTGGCCCGCCTCATGGTGAGAGAACACGCATGACCACTAGTCTAGTAATCTAAAGCGTCATGCGTTTTCTCTCACCATGAGGCGGGCCAAACCAGCATGGGTTCGACTCCTTGGCTAGTGCAGTGTTGTTATTGATCAATACCACTTGTTCCGTGGGTACAATAATATATACGTGTATAATGTGTCCAGCATGTACATGTATATGATCCAGCGTTCATATTACAGACGGCATTGTCGCTTATGAGACGCACCAGATGAACTGTCCAGAACACTGCTTGAGCAGCATACGTTGCAACATTGCAGAATCCTTTCTCCTTTGGGAGCCAGAGACGGGTCATCGCACGATTAAGACCCGTGCCAGGACACGGATCTTTGCGAACATTGTACATACATCCTTTTTGTTAGTATTAGTGTGACTTTGTAAATGGTCCACATCGGACCGAAACGTTATCGTAAGCTCCTCTCTCCTATGTGCGGGTTATTTGTGTATAAAATGGGTACAGGGGTATTAGTCGAATGGTGAGGGTCACATCCTGGGACAAAACTGACCTAATTTGCCCGAAATGCTCTGCATAACAAGCGGGTTTCTATATTGTAGTATGTCATTGATGTCAGCTAGGTCTGTATACCTTGTGCATGTACATGTAGAAATAGATATTATTATTAAGCCCCTGTCACGGAGTGGGAGCATGGGCACGGGTGATCCCACAGTCACTAAAAACAACAGACATACTCCCAATCCACAAAGGTGGTAGTAAACCAGTAGCAAAGAATTACAGACCGATAGTGTTAATGTCTGATACCATAAAAATCTTGGAAAGGGTTCTAAGAAGCAAGATCGCCACCCATCTAGATACCCATCATTTACACAACCCAGGGCAATATTGGATTAGAGCAGGCTGCTCCTGCCTGTCCCAACTACTGGACCACTGTAACAAGGTCCTGGATGCTCTAGAGGACATACAAAATGCAGATGTAGAATACACAGACTTGAAAAGCCTCAGACAATCGCGACCATGATGTAAAAGTGCACAAAATGCGTATGAAAGGAATAAGAGGAAAAGCTGGTGGATGGATCTGTAACTTACTAATAGAACACAAAGAGTAGTAGTAAACAGAGTAAAGTCTGAGGCAGCTACAGTGAAAAGCTCTGGTCTACAAGGCACAGTATTCGCTTCCATCTTGTTCCTCATCCTCATATCTGACACAGACAGGGATGTAAGCCGAGTCTTCCTTTGTAGATGACACCCGAAATGGTATGAGTGTCCTCCATTGAAGACACTGCAAGACTCCAAGCGGACATCAACCAAATCTTTAAATGGGCCGCAGAAAACAATATGAAGTTCAATAATGAGAAATTTCAATTCCTCCGATACGGAAAACTCAGGAAATTAAAATATATCGGAGATATAAAACAAATTCAATTCACTCAGTAGAGCTGAAAACTAATGTGAAGGACCTGGGAGTGATAATGTAAGAGGATCTCACTTTCAAAGACCACAACACTGTATCTACCTCTTCTGCTAGAAAAATGATAGGATGGGTTATGAGAAACTTCAAAACCAGGGGCGCCAAGCCCATGATGATTCTCTTCAAATCGCTTTTCTCGAGGCTGGAATACTGCTGTACACTAACAGCACCTTTCAAGGCAGATGAAATCTCTGACCTGGAGAATGTACAGAGAACCTTCATGGCACATATAAGTACGATATAACACCTAAATTACTGGGAACTATTGAAGTTCCTTGATGTGTATTCCCTGGAATGCAGGCGAGAAAGATTCATGATTAATATACACTTTGAAAACCCTAGAGGGATTAGTACCAAATCTGCACACGAAAATCATTCCCTACGAAAGCAAAAAAATTGGCAGGCGGTGCAACATCCCCCCCAGTGAAAAGCAGGGGCACCATGAGTGTGCTAAGAAACAACATAACTGTCAGTGGCCCACGACTGTTCAACTGCCTCCCAACGTACACAAGGGGGATTATCAATAGTCCCCTGGCTGTCTTCAAGAAGGCGCTGGACACGTACCTAAAGTCAGTACCTGACCAACAGGGCTGTGCTTAATACGATGGCTTGTGTGGAGCTAACAGTAACAGCCTGGTTGATCAGACCCTGATCCACCACAAGGCCTGGTCACAGACCTGGCCACGGGGGTGTTGACCCCCGAAACCCTCTCCAGGTATTCTCCGGGTATACACACCTTACTGATATTAGCACCTATGACTACAGTCAGGTAAAAATTATGACTCTCCACAGACTTCCCAAGGAACTCCCTTGCTGTATCATACTTTATCTGAGTACTTCCTTGACCCAGTTTGCCTATACAGTCCTTCTTCATACTAGCAAAGGCTTTCAGATTTCTAGATTTACAGGCCTTGCGTGATCCTCCAGGACTAGTGCTGTCAAGTATTCCAGTAACTTT